>NW_027442099.1:145000-219332 GCF_048569485.1 Anomaloglossus baeobatrachus | reverse complement strand
CTCGGCCCCGGGCTGCCCCCTCCCCCTGGGGCCTTTTCTCGGCCCCCGGGCTGCCCCCCTCCCCTGGGGCCTTTTCTCGGCCCCCGGGCTGCCCCCTCCCCCTGGGGCCTTTTCTCGGCCCCCGGGCTGCCCCCCTCCCCCTGGGGCCTTTTCTCGGCCCCCGGGCTGCCCCCTCCCCCTGGGGCCTTTTCTCGGCCCCCGGGCTGCCCCCTCCCCCTGGGGCCTTTTCTCGGCCCCCGGGCTGCCCCCTCCCCCTGGGGCCTTTTCTCGGCCCCCGGGCTGCCCCCCTCCCCCTGGGGCCTTTTCTCGGCCCCCGGGCTGCCCCCTCCCCCTGGGGCCTTTTCTCGGCCCCCGGGCTGCCCCCTCCCCCTGGGGCCTTTTCTCGGCCCCCGGGCTGCCCCCTCCCCCTGGGGCCTTTTCTCGGCCCCCCCGGGCTCGGCTGCCCCCTCCCCCTGGGGCCTTTTCTCGGCCCCCGGGCTGCCCCCTCCCCCTGGGGCCTTTTCTCGGCCCCCGGGCTGCCCCCTCCCCCTGGGGCCTTTTCTCGGCCCCCGGGCTGCCCCCTCCCCCTGGGGCCTTTTCTCGGCCCCCGGGCTGCCCCCTCCCCCTGGGGCCTTTTCTCGGCCCCCGGGCTGCCCCCTCCCCCTGGGGCCTTTTCTCGGCCCCCGGGCTGCCCCCTCCCCCTGGGGCCTTTTCTCGGCCCCCGGGCTGCCCCCTCCCCCTGGGGCCTTTTCTCGGCCCCCGGGCTGCCCCCTCCCCTGGGGCCTTTTCTCGGCCCCCGGGCTGCCCCCTCCCCCTGGGGCCTTTTCTCGGCCCCCGGGCTGCCCCCTCCCCCTGGGGCCTTTTCTCGGCCCCCGGGCTGCCCCCTCCCCCTGGGGCCTTTTCCTCGGCCCCCGGGCTGCCCCCTCCCCCTGGGGCCTTTTCTCGGCCCCCGGGCTGCCCCCCTCCCCCTGGGGCCTTTTCTCGGCCCCCGGGCTGCCCCCTCCCCCTGGGGCCTTTTCTCGGCCCCCGGGCTGCCCCCTCCCCCTGGGGCCTTTTCTCGGCCCCCGGGCTGCCCCCTCCCCCTGGGGCCTTTTCTCGGCCCCCGGGCTGCCCCCTCCCCCTGGGGCCTTTTCTCGGCCCCCGGGCTGCCCCCTCCCCCTGGGGCCTTTTCTCGGCCCCCGGGCTGCCCCCTCCCCCTGGGGCCTTTTCTCGGCCCCCGGGCTGCCCCCTCCCCCTGGGGCCTTTTCTCGGCCCCCGGGCTGCCCCCTCCCCCTGGGGCCTTTTCTCGGCCCCCGGGCTGCCCCCTCCCCCTGGGGCCTTTTTCTCGGCCCCCGGGCTGCCCCCTCCCCCTGGGGCCTTTTCTCGGCCCCCGGGCTGCCCCCTCCCCCTGGGGCCTTTTCTCGGCCCCCGGGCTGCCCCCTCCCCCTGGGGCCTTTTCTCGGCCCCCGGGCTGCCCCCTCCCCCTGGGGCCTTTTCTCGGCCCCCGGGCTGCCCCCTCCCCCTGGGGCCTTTTCTCGGCCCCCGGGCTGCCCCCTCCCCCTGGGGCCTTTTCTCGGCCCCCGGGCTGCCCCCTCCCCCTGGGGCCTTTTCTCGGCCCCCGGGGCTGCCCCCTCCCCCTGGGGCCTTTTCTCGGCCCCCGGGCTGCCCCCCTCCCCCTGGGGCCTTTTCTCGGCCCCCGGGCTGCCCCCTCCCCCTGGGGCCTTTTCTCGGCCCCCGGGCTGCCCCCTCCCCCTGGGGCCTTTTCTCGGCCCCCGGGCTGCCCCCTCCCCCTGGGGCCTTTTCTCGGCCCCCGGGCTGCCCCCTCCCCCTGGGGCCTTTTCTCGGCCCCCGGGCTGCCCCCTCCCCCTGGGGCCTTTTCTCGGCCCCCGGGCTGCCCCCTCCCCCTGGGGCCTTTTCTCGGCCCCCGGGCTGCCCCCTCCCCCTGGGGCCTTTTCTCGGCCCCCGGGCTGCCCCCTCCCCCTGGGGCCTTTTCTCGGCCCCCGGGCTGCCCCCCGGCTCGGCCCCTGGGGCCTCTGGGCTTTCTCGGCCCCCGGGCTGCCCCCTCCCCCTGGGGCCTTTTCTCGGCCCCCGGGCTGCCCCCTCCCCCCTGGGGCCTTTTCTCGGCCCCGGGCTGCCCCCTCCCCCTGGGGCCTTTTCTCGGCCCCCGGGCTGCCCCCTCCCCCTGGGGCCTTTTCTCGGCCCCCGGGCTGCCCCCTCCCCCTGGGGCCTTTTCTCGGCCCCCGGGCTGCCCCCTCCCCCTGGGGCCTTTTCTCGGCCCCCGGGCTGCCCCCTCCCCCTGGGGCCTTTTCTCGGCCCCCGGGCTGCCCCCTCCCCCTGGGGCCTTTTCTCGGCCCCCGGGCTGCCCCCTCCCCCTGGGGCCTTTTCTCGGCCCCCGGGCTGCCCCCTCCCCCTGGGGCCTTTTCTCGGCCCCCGGGCTGCCCCCTCCCCCTGGGGCCTTTTCTCGGCCCCCGGGCTGCCCCCTCCCCCTGGGGCCTTTTCTCGGCCCCCGGGCTGCCCCCCTCCCCCTGGGGCCTTTTCTCGGCCCCCGGGCTGCCCCCTCCCCCTGGGGCCTTTTCTCGGCCCCCGGGCTGCCCCCTCCCCCTGGGGCCTTTTCTCGGCCCCCGGGCTGCCCCCTCCCCCTGGGGCCTTTTCTCGGCCCCCGGGCTGCCCCCTCCCCCTGGGGCCTTTTCTCGGCCCCCGGGCTGCCCCCTCCCCCTGGGGCCTTTTCTCGGCCCCCGGGCTGCCCCCTCCCCCTGGGGCCTTTTCTCGGCCCCCGGGCTGCCCCCTCCCCCTGGGGCCTTTTCTCGGCCCCCGGGCTGCCCCCTCCCCCTGGGGCCTTTTCTCGGCCCCCGGGCTGCCCCCTCCCCCTGGGGCCTTTTCTCGGCCCCCGGGCTGCCCCCCTCCCCCTGGGGCCTTTTCTCGGCCCCCGGGCTGCCCCCTCCCCCTGGGGCCTTTTCTCGGCCCCCGGGCTGCCCCCTCCCCCTGGGGCCTTTTCTCGGCCCCCGGGCTGCCCCCTCCCCCTGGGGCCTTTTCTCGGCCCCCGGGCTGCCCCCTCCCCCTGGGGCCTTTTCTCGGCCCCCGGGCTGCCCCCTCCCCCTGGGGCCTTTTCTCGGCCCCCGGGCTGCCCCCCTCCCCCTGGGGCCTTTTCTCGGCCCCCGGGCTGCCCCCTCCCCCTGGGGCCTTTTCTCGGCCCCCGGGCTGCCCCCTCCCCCTGGGGCCTTTTCTCGGCCCCCGGGCTGCCCCCTCCCCCTGGGGCCTTTTCTCGGCCCCCGGGCTGCCCCCTCCCCCTGGGGCCTTTTCTCGGCCCCCCGGGCTGCCCCCCTCCCCCTGGGGCCTTTTCTCGGCCCCCGGGCTGCCCCCTCCCCCTGGGGCCTTTTCTCGGCCCCCGGGCTGCCCCCTCCCCCTGGGGCCTTTTCTCGGCCCCCGGGCTGCCCCCTCCCCCTGGGGCCTTTTCTCGGCCCCCGGGCTGCCCCCTCCCCCTGGGGCCTTTTCTCGGCCCCCGGGCTGCCCCCTCCCCCTGGGGCCTTTTCTCGGCCCCCGGGCTGCCCCCTCCCCCTGGGGCCTTTTCTCGGCCCCCGGGCTGCCCCCTCCCCCTGGGGCCTTTTCTCGGCCCCCGGGCTGCCCCCCTCCCCCTGGGGCCTTTTCTCGGCCCCCGGGCTGCCCCCTCCCCCTGGGGCCTTTTCTCGGCCCCCGGGCTGCCCCCTCCCCCTGGGGCCTTTTCTCGGCCCCCGGGCTGCCCCCTCCCCCTGGGGCCTTTTCTCGGCCCCCGGGCTGCCCCCTCCCCCTGGGGCCTTTTCTCGGCCCCCCGGGCTGCCCCCTCCCCCTGGGGCCTTTTCTCGGCCCCCGGGCTGCCCCCTCCCCCTGGGGCCTTTTCTCGGCCCCCGGGCTGCCCCCTCCCCCTGGGGCCTTTTCTCGGCCCCCGGGCTGCCCCCTCCCCCTGGGGGCCTTTTCTCGGCCCCCGGGCGGCCCCCTCCCCCTGGGGCCTTTTCTCGGCCCCCGGGCGGCCCCCTCCCCCTGGGGCCTTTTCTCGGCCCCGGGCGGCCCCCTCCCCCTGGGGCCTTTTCTCGGCCCCCGGGCGGCCCCCTCCCCCTGGGGCCTTTTCTCGGCCCCCGGGCGGCCCCCTCCCCCTGGGGCCTTTTCTCGGCCCCCGGGCGGCCCCCTCCCCCTGGGGCCTTTTCTCGGCCCCCGGGCGGCCCCCTCCCCCTGGGGCCTTTTCTCGGCCCCCGGGCGGCCCCCTCCCCCTGGGGCCTTTTCTCGGCCCCCGGGCGGCCCCCTCCCCCTGGGGCCTTTTCTCGGCCCCCGGGCGGCCCCCTCCCCCTGGGGCCTTTTCTCTCGGCCCCCGGGCGGCCCCCTCCCCCTGGGGCCTTTTCTCGGCCCCCGGGCGGCCCCCTCCCCCTGGGGCCTTTTTCTCGGCCCCCGGGCGGCCCCCTCCCCCTGGGGCCTTTTCTCGGCCCCCGGGCGGCCCCCCTCCCCCTGGGGCCTTTTCTCGGCCCCCGGGCGGCCCCCTCCCCCTGGGGCCTTTTCTCGGCCCCCGGGCGGCCCCCTCCCCCTGGGGCCTTTTCTCGGCCCCCGGGCGGGCCCCCTCCCCCTGGGGCCTTTTCTCGGCCCCCGGGCGGCCCCCTCCCCCTGGGGCCTTTTCCTCGGCCCCCGGGCGGCCCCCTCCCCCTGGGGCCTTTTCTCGGCCCCCGGGCGGCCCCCTCCCCCTGGGGCCTTTTCTCGGCCCCCGGGCGGCCCCCTCCCCCTGGGGCCTTTTCTCGGCCCCCGGGCGGCCCCCTCCCCCTGGGGCCTTTTCCTCGGCCCCCGGGCGGCCCCCTCCCCCTGGGGCCTTTTCTCGGCCCCCGGGCGGCCCCCTCCCCCTGGGGCCTTTTCTCGGCCCCCGGGCGGCCCCCTCCCCCTGGGGCCTTTTCTCGGCCCCCGGGCGGCCCCCTCCCCCTGGGGCCTTTTCTCGGCCCCCGGGCGGCCCCCTCCCCCTGGGGCCTTTTCTCGGCCCCCGGGCGGCCCCCTCCCCCTGGGGCCTTTTCTCGGCCCCCGGGCGGCCCCCTCCCCCTGGGGCCTTTTCTCGGCCCCCGGGCGGCCCCCTCCCCCTGGGGCCTTTTCTCGGCCCCCGGGCGGCCCCCCTCCCCCTGGGGCCTTTTCTCGGCCCCCGGGCGGCCCCCTCCCCCTGGCGGGGCCTTTTCTCGGCCCCCGGGCGGCCCCCTCCCCCTGGGGCCTTTTCTCGGCCCCCGGGCGGCCCCCTCCCCCTGGGGCCTTTTCTCGGCCCCCGGGCGGCCCCCTCCCCCTGGGGCCTTTTCTCGGCCCCCGGGCGGCCCCCTCCCCCTGGGGCCTTTTCTCGGCCCCCGGGCGGCCCCCTCCCCCTGGGGCCTTTTCTCGGCCCCCGGGCGGCCCCCTCCCCCTGGGGCCTTTTCTCGGCCCCCGGGCGGCCCCCTCCCCCTGGGGCCTTTTCTCGGCCCCCGGGCGGCCCCCTCCCCCTGGGGCCTTTTCTCGGCCCCCGGGCGGCCCCCTCCCCCTGGGGCCTTTTCTCGGCCCCCGGGCGGCCCCCTCCCCCCTGGGGCCTTTTCTCGGCCCCCGGGCGGCCCCCTCCCCCTGGGGCCTTTTCTCGGCCCCCGGGCGGGCCCCCTCCCCCTGGGGCCTTTTCTCGGCCCCCGGGCGGCCCCCTCCCCCTGGGGCCTTTTCTCGGCCCCCGGGCGGCCCCCTCCCCCTGGGGCCTTTTCTCGGCCCCCGGGCGGCCCCCTCCCCCTGGGGCCTTTTCTCGGCCCCCGGGCGGCCCCCTCCCCCTGGGGCCTTTTCTCGGCCCCCGGGCGGCCCCCTCCCCCTGGGGGCCTTTTCTCGGCCCCCGGGCGGCCCCCCTCCCCCTGGGGCCTTTTCTCGGCCCCCGGGCGGCCCCCTCCCCCTGGGGCCTTTTCTCGGCCCCCGGGCGGCCCCCTCCCCCTGGGGCCTTTTCTCGGCCCCCGGGCGGCCCCCCTCCCCCTGGGGCCTTTTCTCGGCCCCCGGGCGGCCCCCCTCCCCCTGGGGCCTTTTCTCGGCCCCCGGGCGGCCCCCTCCCCCTGGGGCCTTTTCTCGGCCCCCGGGCGGCCCCCTCCCCCTGGGGCCTTTTCTCGGCCCCCGGGCGGCCCCCTCCCCCTGGGGCCTTTTCTCGGCCCCCGGGCGGCCCCCTCCCCCTGGGGCCTTTTCTCGGCCCCCGGGCGGCCCCCCTCCCCCTGGGGCCTTTTCTCGGCCCCCGGGCGGCCCCCTCCCCCTGGGGCCTTTTCTCGGCCCCCGGGCGGCCCCCTCCCCCTGGGGCCTTTTCTCGGCCCCCGGGCGGCCCCCTCCCCCTGGGGCCTTTTCTCGGCCCCCGGGCGGCCCCCTCCCCCTGGGGCCTTTTCTCGGCCCCCGGGCGGCCCCCTCCCCCTGGGGCCTTTTCTCGGCCCCCGGGCGGCCCCCTCCCCCTGGGGCCTTTTCTCGGCCCCCGGGCGGCCCCCTCCCCCTGGGGCCTTTCTCTCGGCCCCCGGGCGGCCCCCTCCCCCTGGGGCCTTTTCTCGGCCCCCGGGCGGCCCCCTCCCCCTGGGGCCTTTTCTCGGCCCCCGGGCGGCCCCCTCCCCCTGGGGCCTTTTCTCGGCCCCCGGGCGGCCCCCTCCCCCTGGGGCCTTTTCTCGGCCCCCGGGCGGCCCCCTCCCCCTGGGGCCTTTTCTCGGCCCCCGGGCGGCCCCCTCCCCCTGGGGCCTTTTCTCGGCCCCCGGGCGGCCCCCTCCCCCTGGGGCCTTTTCTCGGCCCCCGGGCGGCCCCCTCCCCCTGGGGCCTTTTCTCTCGGCCCCCGGGCGGCCCCCTCCCCCTGGGGCCTTTTCTCGGCCCCCGGGCGGCCCCCTCCCCCTGGGGCCTTTTCCTCGGCCCCCGGGCGGCCCCCTCCCCCTGGGGCCTTTTCTCGGCCCCCGGGCGGCCCCCTCCCCCTGGGGCCTTTTCTCGGCCCCCGGGCGGCCCCCTCCCCCTGGGGCCTTTTCTCGGCCCCCGGGCGGCCCCCTCCCCCTGGGGCCTTTTCTCGGCCCCCGGGCGGCCCCCTCCCCCTGGGGCCTTTTCTCGGCCCCCGGGCGGCCCCCTCCCCCTGGGGCCTTTTCTCGGCCCCCGGGCGGCCCCCCTCCCCCTGGGGCCTTTTCTCGGCCCCCGGGCGGCCCCCTCCCCCTGGGGCCTTTTCTCGGCCCCCGGGCGGCCCCCTCCCCCTGGGGCCTTTTCTCGGCCCCCGGGCGGCCCCCTCCCCCTGGGGCCTTTTCTCTCGGCCCCCGGGCGGCCCCCTCCCCCTGGGGCCTTTTCTCGGCCCCCGGGCGGCCCCCTCCCCCTGGGGCCTTTTCTCGGCCCCCGGGCGGCCCCCTCCCCCTGGGGCCTTTTCTCGGCCCCCGGGCGGCCCCCTCCCCCCTGGGGCCTTTTCTCGGCCCCCGGGCGGCCCCCCCCCCCTGGGGCCTTTTCTCGGCCCCCGGGCGGCCCCCCCCCCCCTGGGGCCTTTTCTCGGCCCCCGGGCGGCCCCCCCCCCCTGGGGCCTTTTCTCGGCCCCCGGGCGGCCCCCCCCCCTGGGGCCTTTTCTCGGCCCCCGGGCGGCCCCCCCCCCCTGGGGCCTTTTCTCGGCCCCCGGGCGGCCCCCCCCCCCCTGGGGCCTTTTCTCGGCCCCCGGGCGGCCCCCCCCCCCTGGGGCCTTTTCTCGGCCCCCGGGCGGCCCCCCCCCCCTGGGGCCTTTTCTCGGCCCCCGGGCGGCCCCCCCCCCCTGGGGCCTTTTCTCGGCCCCCGGGCGGCCCCCCCCCCCTGGGGCCTTTTCTCGGCCCCCGGGCGGCCCCCCCCCCCCTGGGGCCTTTTCTCGGCCCCCGGGCGGCCCCCCCCCCCTGGGGCCTTTTCTCGGCCCCCGGGCGGCCCCCCCCCCCTGGGGCCTTTTCTCGGCCCCCGGGCGGCCCCCCCCCCCCTGGGGCCTTTTCTCGGCCCCCGGGCGGCCCCCCCCCCCTGGGGCCTTTTCTCGGCCCCCGGGCGGCCCCCCCCCCCTGGGGCCTTTTCTCGGCCCCCGGGCGGCCCCCCCCCCCCTGGGGCCTTTTCTCGGCCCCCGGGCGGCCCCCCCCCCCTGGGGCCTTTTCTCGGCCCCCGGGCGGCCCCCCCCCCCTGGGGCCTTTTCTCGGCCCCCGGGCGGCCCCCCCCCCCCTGGGGCCTTTTCTCGGCCCCCGGGCGGCCCCCCCCCCCTGGGGCCTTTTCTCGGCCCCCGGGCGGCCCCCCCCCCCTGGGGCCTTTTCTCGGCCCCCGGGCGGCCCCCCCCCCCTGGGGCCTTTTCTCGGCCCCCGGGCGGCCCCCCCCCCCTGGGGCCTTTTCTCGGCCCCCGGGCGGCCCCCCCCCCCCTGGGGCCTTTTCTCGGCCCCCGGGCGGCCCCCCCCCCCTGGGGCCTTTTCTCGGCCCCCCCGGGCGGCCCCCCCCCCCTGGGGCCTTTTCTCGGCCCCCGGGCGGCCCCCCCCCCCTGGGGCCTTTTCTCGGCCCCCGGGCGGCCCCCCCCCCCCTGGGGCCTTTTCTCGGCCCCCGGGCGGCCCCCCCCCCCCTGGGGCCTTTTCTCGGCCCCCGGGCGCGCCCCCCCCCCCTGGGGCCTTTTCTCGGCCCCCGGGCGGCCCCCCCCCCCTGGGGCCTTTTCTCGGCCCCCGGGCGGCCCCCCCCCCCTGGGGCCTTTTCTCGGCCCCCGGGCGGCCCCCCCCCCCTGGGGCCTTTTCCTCGGCCCCCGGGCGGCCCCCCCCCCCCTGGGGCCTTTTCTCGGCCCCCGGGCGGCCCCCCCCCCCTGGGGCCTTTTCTCGGCCCCCGGGCGGGCCCCCCCCCCCTGGGGCCTTTTCTCGGCCCCCGGGCGGCCCCCCCCCCCTGGGGCCTTTTCTCGGCCCCCGGGCGGCCCCCCCCCCCCTGGGGCCTTTTCTCGGCCCCCGGGCGGCCCCCCCCCCCCTGGGGCCTTTTCTCGGCCCCCGGGCGGCCCCCCCCCCCTGGGGCCTTTTCTCGGCCCCCGGGCGGCCCCCCCCCCCTGGGGCCTTTTCTCGGCCCCCGGGCGGCCCCCCCCCCCCTGGGGCCTTTTCTCGGCCCCCGGGCGGCCCCCCCCCCCTGGGGCCTTTTCTCGGCCCCCGGGCGGCCCCCCCCCCCTGGGGCCTTTTCTCGGCCCCCGGGCGGCCCCCCCCCCCCTGGGGCCTTTTCTCGGCCCCCGGGCGGCCCCCCCCCCCCTGGGGCCTTTTCTCGGCCCCCGGGCGGCCCCCCCCCCCTGGGGCCTTTTCTCGGCCCCCGGGCGGCCCCCCCCCCCTGGGGCCTTTTCTCGGCCCCCGGGCGGCCCCCCCCCCCCTGGGGCCTTTTCTCGGCCCCCGGGCGGCCCCCCCCCCCCTGGGGCCTTTTCTCGGCCCCCGGGCGGCCCCCCCCCCCCTGGGGCCTTTTCTCGGCCCCCGGGCGGCCCCCCCCCCCCCTGGGGCCTTTTCTCGGCCCCCGGGCGGCCCCCCCCCCCCTGGGGCCTTTTCTCGGCCCCCGGGCGGCCCCCTCCCCCCCTGGGGCCTTTTCTCGGCCCCCGGGCGGCCCCCTCCCCCCTGGGGCCTTTTCTCGGCCCCCGGGCGGCCCCCTCCCCCCTGGGGCCTTTTCTCGGCCCCCGGGCGGCCCCCTCCCCCCCTGGGGCCTTTTCCTCGGCCCCCGGGCGGCCCCCTCCCCCCTGGGGCCTTTTCTCGGCCCCCGGGCGGCCCCCTCCCCCCTGGGGCCTTTTCTCGGCCCCCGGGCGGCCCCCTCCCCCCTGGGGCCTTTTCTCGGCCCCCGGGCGGCCCCCTCCCCCCTGGGGCCTTTTCTCGGCCCCCGGGCGGCCCCCTCCCCCTGGGGCCTTTTCTCGGCCCCCGGGCGGCCCCCCTGGGGCCTTTTCTCGGCCCCCTCCCTCTGGGGCCTTTTCTCGGCCCCCTCCCTCTGGGGCCTTTTCTCGGCCCCCGGGCGGCCCCCTCCCCCTGGGGCCTTTTCTCGGCCCCCGGGCGGCCCCCCTCCCCCTGGGGCCTTTTCTCGGCCCCCTCCCTCTGGGGCCTTTTCTCGGCCCCCTCCCTCTGGGGCCTTTTCTCGGCCCCCCTCCCTCTGGGGCCTTTTCTCGGCCCCCGGGCGGCCCCCTCCCCCTGGGGCCTTTTCTCGGCCCCCTCCCTCTGGGGCCTTTTCTCGGCCCCCTCCCTCTGGGGCCTTTTCTCGGCCCCCTCCCTCTGGGGCCTTTTCTCGGCCCCCGGGCGGCCCCCCTCCCTCTGGGGCCTTTTCTCGGCCCCCGGGCGGCCCCCTCCCCCTGGGGCCTTTTCTCGGCCCCCTCCCTCTGGGGCCTTTTCTCGGCCCCCTCCCTCTGGGGCCTTTTCTCGGCCCCCGGGCGGCCCCCTCCCCCTGGGGCCTTTTCTCGGCCCCCTCCCTCTGGGGCCTTTTCTCGGCCCCCTCCCTCTGGGGCCTTTTCTCGGCCCCCTCCCTCTGGGGCCTTTTCTCGGCCCCCGGGCGGCCCCCTCCCTCTGGGGCCTTTTCTCGGCCCCCTCCCTCTGGGGCCTTTTCTCGGCCCCCGGGCGGCCCCCTCCCTCTGGGGCCTTTTCTCTCGGCCCCCGGGCGGCCCCCTCCCTCTGGGGCCTTTTCTCGGCCCCCTCCCTCTGGGGCCTTTTCTCGGCCCCCTCCCTCTGGGGCCTTTTCTCGGCCCCCTCCCTCTGGGGCCTTTTCTCGGCCCCCTCCCTCTGGGGCCTTTTCTCGGCCCCCTCCCTCTGGGGCCTTTTCTCGGCCCCCTCCCTCTGGGGCCTTTTCTCGGCCCCCTCCCTCTGGGGCCTTTTCTCGGCCCCCTCCCTCTGGGGCCTTTTCTCGGCCCCCTCCCTCTGGGGCCTTTTCTCGGCCCCCTCCCTCTGGGGCCTTTTCTCGGCCCCCTCCCTCTGGGGCCTTTTCTCGGCCCCCTGTGTGGCCCCCTCCCTCTGGGGCCTTTTCTCGGCCCCCTCCCTCTGGGGCCCCCTCCCTCTGGGGCCTTTTCTCGGCCCCCTGTGTGGCCCCCTCCCTCTGGGGCCTTTTCTCGGCCCCCTGTGTGGCTGTAAGCTGTTATATTACATATTTAAATTTCTTCACATGCATATCATCCTACTGTACCCTTTTTCAATTACCCTGGCAATGAATGGTGACACCTAACACAGTAAGATCCCCAACTGTGACCCCCTCCACCCCCACACAGCATTCCATGCAGTATAATGGGCCCCTATATAGTATAATGGCCCCTATTATCTCTCCAAATGGTATAATGGTCTCCATACAGCCCTCCTCACAGTATAATGGCTCACACACAGTCTGATAGACCCCCACACAAACTTTCATACTGAGTAGATGCTTGCTTACAGTATAATGGCACTCCAATAATAAGTAAATTATAAAGACTCCCTCATAGGCCTTGAAATAATATAATTGGCCTGACAAAACTTTCCACATAGTATAATGGGCCCTACATCGTCTTCCATACAGTAATGGGCCTTATGTCCTCCATGTATTATAATGCACCCCATATTTCGTGTTATGCACCGCTTGTATTCCTCAATATAGTATTGTGCGCCCCCATATAGTGTTATGCACCTTCATATGCTTTTAGGCAACCCCCATATAGTAGTGTGCAGCCCCAATAGTCGTCTGGCCACCGTGATACATAAACTCACTTCTTCCGATCTCCGATCTCCTCAGCAAGTCTACTCAACTGCTGCTTTCGTCACATCTCAGCACAGCGGCACAAAGTGGTGACATGATAGCGCTCCGCTGTTCTGACACATCAGAGTGCTGTAGACACAGCGGGAGAGTGATGAGAGAGCAGTGATGGCAAACCTTTCACAGGCTGAGTGCCCAAACTGCAACACAATTTTTTAACTTTTTTTTTTTCCTTCTACAAAGTGCCAACTTGGTAATTTAACAAATTCTATTATGTTAACAATTGATTTTAAACTTACCTTTGCAGTCTTCTCTTCAGCAGGGGGGCATCAAGCTCATGCCTGCTTAACACACATTGAAGCTGAGCCACTCCCACTGCTCTTTCTAGCGACAGCAGTTGGATCGATCTTTATGGAAAAAATGCATAATATTACATATATTTTTAGCTTAGAATGCAATCCGATTCCATCCTGAAATTCACATCTACATTTCAAAGTGTCAACATCTCTAAATCTTATGAAGACATACGAGTTGTTCCTCTCCCCTTTCATTATGTAGTAATGTCCCCCATCCTGTACTAACATCCCCCTTCCTGGTAAATATGACACCATCATGAAATAGACTTCCTACATTCTGGTATTTGTCCCCATCATGGCCCCATCCTGATAAATGTCCCCCATCCTGGCAAGTTCCCTCCACATCCTGGCAGGCTCACCCATCCTAGCAGGTCCCCAATTGCTAATACAATTGATAGTGTGATTCTTGATGGGGGCACAGTGTCAGTGCTTACTCCGTGCCCCCTTAACTAATGGGCCCCAAAGTGATCATGTTGCATGCCTCTATTAGCAGTATGCCCCTGGGTACTGTATGTGCTGTGAGCATCTGTACAAATCAGGGCAGGAGGCTAATTGGAAATTTCTACAATCATTGGTCGGCCGCACAAAATGATGAACTTACAAATTACCCTGCTATATTTTGGTAAAACAATGAACTCCCTCCTACTGTGGTGGCTGGAGCTGCTTCTTTGTGCGGGTTTGATATTAGGCGATATTGATCTTATTGCTTCTCACTACTGCTTTTCCAGGTTTGTGTCAGCTGGGTCTGCTGTATATACATCACATAGGAAATGCTGGGGTGGGTCTGCTGTATATACATCACAGGAAATGCTGGGGTGAGATACATTACTGAGGTGGGCTGGGGGGCCTAGACATGACTGGGGGGGATATACAGGACTTGGGGCATATACATCACAGGGAAGGGCTGTGGGGCATAGATGTTACTGGGGAGGTCTTGGGGGCATAATGTGACTGGGGAGGCTAGATGGAACTGGGGGTCCTATACGGGACTAAAGAGGTTGGGAGGGGCTTACATGGTACTGAGGAGGCTGGGAGGGGTCTATACGAGACTGGGGAGGCTGATATGAGGCCCAGACAAGACAGGGGGACTAGACATCACAGGAAACACTGGGTGCATATACATCTCTGGAGATGCTGGGGGTATATACACCACATGAGGGGCAGGAGGCATATACACCACAAGGGAGGGCTGGGAGTCATCACTGGGGGGGCCTAAACATGACTGGAGAGTCTTGGTGGGGGTCTAGATAGATTATGCTATTTGATGTTTGGTAGCCCTTGTCACAGCCGTCTGACTTGTACAGATAAATGTCTAAAAAGAGCAACTATAGCAGACACCAGGTCCCAAAATCCAGCACCTATGTAACAGAACTGTCCAATCACACAAAGCATTGCAGTATCCAGGCAACTGAAAGGCCAATCATAAAGAAGGTATGTAAAAGCTTTCCAATCCTGTGAACGAATCCCTATCATAGCAACCATACAGACCAATCATGAGAGCCCATCTATATGTTTTATACACCTTCACAGTACATACTCGCTCACATATAATATCTAATACACGCAGCTCCGCTACATGGGTAAGGGACTATTGACAGAATGTAAGTGAACCCTCTAACTCAGAGGTCTCAAACATGCGGCCTACAGACACCTAGACCCCGTGACTATTGTGGCACATATATACACATCTACACTAATAACAAGGGATATTGCAACAGGATGGGCACATTAGTACAAGGGAACAATATGGGCACATTAACACAGGATGGGGAGACATTATACAAAATGTTGGCTTAAATTACTATATGGTGGTAATTGTAAAATATTACTTACAAGAAGTGGATAAAATGGGGAAAACTAATTTTTTTTCCCCCATTGAAAATACTTTTTTATATATACTGAAATAAAAAAGTGCACATTTGTTATAATAAACGAGCGAAAATGTTAAAAAATAAAAAAAAAAAAAGTGATGCATATTTTATTCTATAAACATTTGGAATCACTAAAAAAATGTCACTGGGTCCACCAAAAAATGCAGCCCCGCCAATTTTTTTTTTCGATATGCAACTCTTATACTCAGCCAAGTTTGAGACCCCTGCCCTAACTTATTAGGCCCCTATTCAAATGAACTGCATTAATGCATGTGCGCCCCTAGAGTGAAGCAACACAATGTGAGGCCTTTCAGACTGACTTTGCCTTTTTTGGACATTTATTTATTTATTTATTTATTTTTTATATTTATATATATATATATATATATATATATATATATATATAAATTTTATCCCCATCCCCCCCCCCCCACTTAGTCTGGTGAAACCTCTCCTCATTTATCAAAGCTTTATAATTAAAAAAAAAAAAAACAAAAACCTCTCCTAGTTATCCATAGAAACCAGCCATGATTAATAAAAGCTGAGGCCTGACTGGTTGCTATGGGGTAACAAGAACAGTTGTAGTAATGTTATATATTCTCCATAACTTCTCACCTTTCTCGCCCACCAGGCCGATGTGACTGGGTCCTGAGTCTCTGGAAGATTTGCTGTAATGGCTCGTCCTCCATTTACATCTGAGTCTTGTCATGGCTCTGTGAAGGTGCGCTAAGAAGCAGTTATCCTTTATTTTTTCTTGTCTTTACCCTCCTTTCAGTGTCCATGTTCTCTAATTGGTTTCTCTCGCCACGCTTTCCTTCTCATCCTTTGGTTTCCAAATCCTTTGTCTTCTTCGCTTTCCCCACTCTGAGCGCTCACATGTATCTCTACTCTCCTGCAGTGAGTGAGTGCAAAGCACCTTAGCTGTGCGCCTGTGCTGCCACATTCTGGAACCTACCATTGTGATGTCATACAGCTGCCACATTCTACCACCTGCCATTGTGATGTAATTGCTGTGTCAATGTATCTAGCTCCCAGCCATCTTGGATCCTGCTGGACTGTCCTGATTTTGAGGGACATATCTTGGTAGATAAAGGCATTCTGCCACCATATGATATGTATTTAATGCTGCAGATATTTTAAAAGTGTATGTATGTGTGTGTGTGTGTGTGTGTGTGTATAATATATATATATATATTTTTATTTTTTTTTCAATTTAAATGTATTAATTATGAAAGTTCAAATTAAATGCAAAGCTTCACTGTGCAATCAATTATCTTCAGATTGAGTTCTTATAGTAAGGGATTCCAGCTTAAAGCCGTGACCACCGGCTACATGGATACAAGGATAAAGTGAATCCCATGGGTAACTTAAAAAAAAAAAGCTGAAGGATTTTTACTAAATGCTCCATGAACGCATTTCTGGCATTATACGACCTTAGTCAGAGTCTGGAAATTGCATCATGGGACATTTGTGTAAACCCTTAACAAGCGCGGGCAGTAAAATTACGTCCTAAGCAGTCATAGTGTAATCTCCACCGGCTGCTGGTGGGGAACTGCACACATGTCAGCTGACTTTAACAACTGACATGTGTGCATTGCAGGCACAAGTGGATCCATGTTCCACCCATGCCTTACCCCTAAGGCTATGTGCGCACTAGAGCTTTTTACCCGCGGATTTACCCGCGGAAATTTCTTGAGAAATGTCTGCAATCTTTGTGCAGACATTTCCCAGCAATTTCTATGAAAAAAAAAAAAGCTGTGCGCACTTGTGCGGATTTTTCTCAAGAAATTTCCGCGAGAAGAATTTCTCGAGAAACTTTCTTGAGAAAATGAACATGTCCATTATTTCCGCAGGTACCCTGCGGATTTCTGCAGTACAGCCTGCAAAAATCCGCAGGGAACCACCCGCGGGAAAATCGCGGCTATTCCGCGGCAAATCCGCATGCGGATTTGGTGCGGATTTATTCCGGAGGTCCGGAAATCTTTCACTGGCAGAAGTTTCTCAAGAAATTTTCTTGAGAAACTTCTCATTTCTAGTGCGCACATAGCCTAAATCTTCACTTACCCGGCTTCATCAGCATCGCATTGACGTGATCACTGTGAGCGAATGGTTGTCATGGTAGGACAGGGTCATGTGATAACTCCCGTAGCTAGCATTAATCACTTCCTGTTTCACTCGGCCGGCTGCTGCCAGTGACGAGGTGAGTGTTTCTGTGATCACAGCTGTGTAGCTGTAATGAACAGAAATACATCAGCAATCAGACTGCTGATCCTTATAATTGTAAATGGTGCTCAGAAAAATGATCAATATTATACAAATTTGTGGGATTGTGAGAAAATATTTTTTACTTTAGTGATTTCTGCAAAAAGTCAAACCGTCGTTTTTTGTTTTTTTTTGCCAATGTTTGGGCTCTTATATTCAGAGCCTTCGTCTGGGCAAAATTGATTCTGAGGTTGACTATGACAGACTTGCAGAACTAGTTGCCTGAAGCAGTAATGAGTGCCTTGTTATTAGGACAAGGAAGCAGCAGCCTTCACACCGGATATTCCTCCCAGGCACCCAGCTGCTCTCCTAAGGCGCCAGCCCTCCATTATCTTCACCACAGATGTCATGGATTGTGATAGGTTAATCTCCAGTGGCTGTCGCCAGCAGCAATTCCCTACACATGTCAGCAGATTTAAACAACTGACGTGTTGCTATCATGCACGAGTGGATCTGTATTCCACTCATGCCTGTTAACACCTTGCATCTCACTGTCTAAATGTGACAATACCACAGCAAGCAGAAAGTCCAGCACCACAGAGCTAACGATAGATGTTTTTGTTTCTTATTTTAATTAGTCCCTATATTAGACATTATATTTTATTGCACTGATTGCATGTATAATGTATTGAAATGCACCCAAATGCAAAGGTCATGGCATTTTCTCCTGTTACCCTTGTGAAAATGGAAAACTTGAGGCTAAAGTAACATTTTTGTGGGAAAGAAATTTTCATTTTTTTTTATTCCTTCCACATTGCCTTATTTCCTTTGAAGCACCTACAGGGTTAATACGTGCCAGCATTGAGAAACATGTGATGGTGTTTCCGTGGCATTCTTATTTTGCATATTTAACCAGGGGGCCTTGTTCTAGTGTCACTGCATTGAGAAACACGTGATTGTGTCTCCGCGGTGTTGGATGTTGATCTCCCCGAGGTCAACCATCCTTACCTATGTTGAATATGGATTTGAGCAGTTTGAGGGGTGCTGTTATTGTAATGATGTGAGTTTTGGGTATTTTCAAAGTCACTTCAAATGTGATGTGGTCCCTAAAAATATTTTTGTTAATTTTGTTGGAGAAATGAGAAATTGTTGATAAACGTAACTCCTCCAACTTCCTAACAAAAAAATGTTTGAAATATTGTGATGATGTAAAGTAGACATGTGGGAAATGTTTGTTCACTATTTTGTGTCATATAACTCTCTGGCTTAAGGACATTCAAAATTAAAATTTTGAAAACATTTTCACCAAATATTTTCTTAAACAAATATCCTAACTTTACCACTAACTTGAAGTACAATGTGTCACGAGAAAATTGGCCTGGTCAAAGGTGAAAACTAGCAGGGAGTGAATGGGTTAAAAAATAAAGATGATAAAAAATGAGTAGTCTATGGTATCACCACATTCAGAAAAGTCGCAGTTATCTTGATATAACATTATTTAACCCAGTGGCAAACACTATAAATGGAAAACATTCATGAAAACCAAAATGTCATTTTCTTGGTCTCTGCAATACCATAAAAATGCTGTAACAATCAAATTGTCATATCTATCCCAGAATGGTGTAAACAAAAAATGGTGTTGTGCCCAACAAAAATAAGCCATAACACAACTCGATTGTCTACAAAATTAAAACATTATGGATCTCAGAAAACGGCAACAAAACCCCCCCAAGTTTTGGGGTTTTTTTTCCCACCTCTAAAAAAAAAAGTAAAAAAAAAAATTGACATGTTTGTTATCACTGTAATCAAACTGATAGAAGAATCATATTGCCAGGACCTTTACCATATAGTGTACGCCATTAAAACAATCCCAATGCCAAAATTATGTTTTTTAATTTCACCGCAATTGGAATATTCTTTTTTTAGTACACTATGTAATAAAATGAATGGTGTCATTCAAAAGTACAAGACGACCCTGAAAAAACCCCATCATATGTCTATGAAGACAGAAAAATAAAAAAGTTATGGCTCTGGGAAGTGGAGGAAAACGGAAAAATTGAAACCGCATAAAAAGGAAATCGTGCACATTGTCAAGGTTAATGTATATACTGAGACATACTGTATAAGCAAAGCATATCCTATGACCAATAATACACAGGGGCATCTGTCACCTCAGGAATCCATAGCAGAAAAAATGTATACAATTAACATTTTAATTTTCTTAATTTAATAGTAACTTTATTGGTTATTTAATAAAAGTTTTGTACAAACACGTACACTTTACAGCACTTATGTATTCTTTTCCCATCCTCAATCAACACAGAGGAAGAGGAGGAGAAAGAAAGAAGAAAAGGAATTAAAGAAGAAATTGGAGAGGTTGTAGGTAGAAAATGTTGATTACTTTAATACAATTATTCTATACGAGTTATTTTAACAAACACAGTGTATACATTAAACAAATGTCTGCATATGATGTAAATAGTCTTATGATCAGTTTCCAACAAAATTTAAAACATGAGGGGTATACTGCCGTAGAAGGAAAAGTGTCTGCAATAAAATGCCAGTAATCTGCAGGCAAAGGAGCTATTTGTAGATAAATACTGGTTTAACCATGTGCAGCAATGTAATAGGAAGTGTGACTCAGGGAGAAAAAAAAATGATGTTCTCCCTGCAACCACTCACTTCCAATCATCGGTGCCAGGGCAGTGATCCGTCAGTGATCACCACACAGTGAGGGCTGTGTAATCTCACCCATCGCTCGCTGTGTAGTGATCGCTGACTGGTCACTGCCCTGGGGCCGCCCCAAGAGCTGGAAGTGAGCGGCTGCAGGGAGAAGAGAAATTCATTGTTTTCCTTTTTCCAATTAGACTGCCACACGTTATGTAACACAGCATTTATCTGCAGAGTTTTATCTGCTGAGAGGATTTCATTAAGATTCACATTAGAAATAAGTTATACAGCTCCTTCCAAGTCATGGGAACAGTTCTCTCCTTATCTCTGTGCATATAGACTGTGTGATGTGAGTGTATTGTGCTGTATGTACTGTACATGGGGTACAAAGAATGATACTCACCACACGATGATCAGTAAAGTGTGGTGTAATCCTGGAAATCCTGCAAAATGTAAAACTCTCAATCCAAGAAGTGTTCAGTTGCCGTAGTGACCAGTAACTGCCACTCACCTGCCGGCACCTGCCAGTCACATGACCTCCTCTCTGCAGACACCACTTTTCCCTTCCATTTAAAGCTTTCAAGTAAAGCTTTATTCCCCAATTCATCAGGATTAGCGGTTATGATGCCAGTCTTGATGAGGGGTCGTGCTGGAGTCAGACCGTTTTGATTCTTTGGGAGGCGTATGTCTCTTAAAGAGATTTTCCCATGGGCAAAGTTCATTATGATCAATAGATCGGAGTTGAGCAATAATTTTGTAACTTCGGAGTGAGGCTCACACCACTTTTCAGATGCTTCTGACTCATTAAAGGATTTTCCCCACAAAGTTTAATTTTAAAGTTGATTTTAATCCATAGATCCTGGAATAATAATTAATTTCCACAATTGGACGTGTTTAAAAAAAAGTTCCTGTTCTGAGATAATCTTATATATGTGCCCCTGCTATGTACTGTGTAATGGCCGTGTCTGACCGTACAGGGACGTGGTGTGATCATACCACAGCTCCTGGGCAGGGGAGAAAGCAAAAGAGTATAAAGACATTACAGTACGGGATCAAAAATTATTCTTTCTTTGAGGTAAGCTGTGATCCCGTGCTGTACTGTCTGTATACTCCCATTTGCTTTCTCCCCTGCCCAGGACCTGTGGTATGATCACAGCATGTCCCTGTACGGTCAGACACGGCCATTACACAGTACATAGCAGGGGCACATATATAAGATTATCTCAGAACAGGAACTTTTTTTTTAAACACGTCCAATTGTGGAAAATATTATTAATCCAAGATCTATGGATTAAAATTGACTTTGTTTGTGGGGAAAATCCTTTAATGAGTCAGGAACATCTGAAAACTGGCGTGAGCCTCACTCCAAAAGTTGCAAACTTCTTACACATCTCCTGCGTTGTGAAAAAAAAGTGCAACTTTTCAAAGCCCTTAATGGCAAAATTCTGGAATAATCTCTTTTGAACCCCTCCACCCCAAAAAATAAACAATACATGGATTTTATTATTTTCTGTATTTTTTATTATTAATGTGGCGCCCTGCACTAGCCAGGTTGTCACAAGTACTACAACATGCACCCCCACCCCGAGATAGGTACATCAGTCACACACAAAATCCTTGTTGCCTCCCTCCAGGGGCTGATGTCCACACCAGGTGGGGTGGAGCCAGGCGGTTGGCCCCACCCACCGAGGAGTTCACAGTCCTGGAGGCGGGAAAAGGAAGTCAGTTGAGTTGAGATCAGTTCAGAGTGGAGGAGAGTGAAGTGGTAGTGGAGGAACAGACTGACCGTGTCCGGGTGTGTGGCCCGGGCACCAAGAGCAAGGTTGGCAAACGGTGGTGGCCGTCTGCAGGAGAGGCAGATCGACGCGGAACCGTAGGACCGGGGTCGGGCGGTGGCCCGCCGGTACCGAACCGGGGAGCGAAGAGAAGCCAGCACACTCAGGCAGGGCCTGCGGACCCCAACCAGGCTTGGAGCTGCTGTTAAAGGTCAAATCCGTTAGTGACCGGAACCCCAAGGGTTTCCAAACAGCCAAGACCCAATTGAAGGCAACCGTCCAACCAGCAAAAGGAAATACAGCTACCGCCACAGCTAGAGTTCCAAGGGCCAGAGCCTGCGGGCAAAAGGGGCTCCTCCGGCACACATACACGCCGGGGAGCGGGTTACCGGTGGGAATCCACCGGGACTGAACAAACACACACAGGTGCAGGGAAAGGCAGCCACCACCAACCGTCCGGGAGAAACTAGAGCAGCCGGCTGCGGGACCCGTCCATCCAGCCGTTTGTTTTACCAGAGACTTTGCATATCTTTGTGGCTGAATGAGTACAACTGTGCCATCCGGCACCGCGCCGCGCTGCCCCCGCGACCCTGCACCTCACCAACCCTGCACGCCCCCGTCACCTCACCGGGCCCCGGGACAACCAACCCCTACCCACGGAGGGGGAAAAGAACAACCCAGCTGCTCCCTGCCATCGCTCCCGGGAGACCCGTCACCAGCAGCGGTGGTGCCCCAACCTCACCACAAACCGTGGGTGGCGTCATGGACCAAATCCCCAAACCCAAACTACCCCCTTTTTCACTCACGGGCGAAGAGCGCTGCTCGAGTCCCCGGATCCGGCCCACTGCTCGAGCCACAGAGCAGCCATCGCAGCAGCGCCGGACCCGAGCGTTAGCGAGCGCAGCGGTGTCCTTCCCGCCCACGACAACTTGGCGTCACGAACAGGATCTTACCGTTCTACCGGCTGGTAGAAGTGCGCCTTGTGTCCTGCTGGCGGTGTCCGGACGAAAAATTTCGGAATCCGCCATCTTGCGCGCGGGGATTTTCCCGCTCGAGCGTCTTCTCGAGCAGTGGAGGCGCGAAAGCCGAAGCCCCGCCCCTGAAGAGGAGGTGCTGAGAAAAGACCAAGGGGGGGTGGAAACAAGATGTCTGCGCCCGACGGAGCCGCTGGAGGAGTGGCGGTCGCAGCCGCAGGGGCGCCCGTGGATGGAAATGGGCCAGGCCGTGCTCCAGCCGCACGAGCAGGGAAGGCCGCGGCCCCCGCCATTGCTCAGGTGATGCCGTTCTCCTTGCCCTATGTGCCCGGAGCTACCTGGCTACCGCAGTACGATGGGAAACCTGACGCGTTACAGGTCTTCCGGAAGAAGCTTAGCCCGGTCCTAGAACTGTATCCCCTGACCGATAAGCAACGTGCAGCGGTAATGCTGGGGCAGCTGACTGGCGCGGCTGAGCAGGAGACTGAGACCTGGACCGAGGGGGACCGGTCCTCCGTGGCCACTATCTTTGAAAAGCTACAGATTGCCTTCGAGACCCGCACCGAAGCCGAGCTGCGGATGCAGTTTTATCAATGCCGACAGCGGCCTGCAGATAGTATCAGAGACTATGCCTTGCGCCTGAAAACCTCCCTCCGCACACTGAAGCGGGTGGATACCATTAATGATGCGGACAGCAACAAAATGCTAGTCGAGCAGTTCGTGCAGGGGATGGGATCCCCGGAGGACTGCAAGCAGCTCTGGCTGTGGGCCCTAAAACACCCTAATGTGGACTTTGCCGTGCTGAAAGAACGGGCCATCAAAGCTCTGCAGCCCCCAGCATCCGACGTCCCTGAAGCGGCCCCATGGCCAGCTGAGACGGCTCCCATCGTGGTGGCCCCTTCTCTCCCAGCTCCCTCGGCGCCTGCAGCCCCTGGCGGAATGATGGAGGAGCTGGCTACCCAGGTCCGTCGCATGGATGGAGACCTCGCCAAGATCCTCGCCGCACTCCATTCTCCGACAAGACCCAAGCCCCCGGGGAGGATGCAGCTCGCTGACAGCCCGGAGGACGTCCCTTGGATGCAGCGGAGAAGGGCCAATAACTCACGGTATGGACCTCCAATTTGTTACAGGTGCAGCAAGCCCGGCCACTACTCCCGACGGTGTACGTTAAACGAGCAACCCCTGGGGCCAAGGGCCAGTCCTCAGGAGTAGAACCCAGTGGCCCCCCAGACTGGCAGGATCGGTACATCGGAGCCCGGCCCATCATCCCTCTGGTAGTGGACGGCATCCCGCTGATGGCCCTCCTGGACACTGGATCCCAGGTAACCACAATACCCTACACCCTGTATCAGCGGTGACACTGACGGTAGCATGACACTGGTCGCAGCTGATGGACTCCCCTTGACCCAAGTGGGGTATAAACAAGTGGCCATGACCGTGGGACGGGCTGAGCTGCAGCACCAGGGAATGATTGTGATAATGAATGAACCCAGCGACCATAACCCGAAGGTAGTGCTAGGGACTAATGTGATGGAGCACTGCATGAGTGAGGTGTTGACCCTACTGCAGCAGCTGGCCGCCACAGCAGCGGGAGGCCGACAGAGGGCTGTGCAGCGTGAGATCCGGGCCTTGATGTATCGACAGCAAGTAAACTCAACAGGAGGGGAGATTGGGGGAGTGAGAGTGATGGATGCGGCCCCTTTGATTATGCCTCCCAGGAGTGAGATGATGATTTGGTGCAGGGCAGCGGTAGGTCCACAGGGGCGAGACTACCCAGCCATGGTAGAGCCCATGCCCTCCGAACACTGGCCCACAGTAATGGCCGCCAGAGGGGTGGTAGACGTCAAGAAAGGGAGAGTGCCCGTAAGGGTGTTAAACTGCGGAGAGGAGGAGGTTAGGCTTCCCCGGTACGCTACCCTCGCCAAGCTGCTTACTCTAGACCCCCACACCATCCAGGAGGCCGTTCCCCCGACCTCACCGCCTCCTGCCAGTCCCCACCCATCCCCGGGGAGGTTAGATGAGTGGTGTCAAGAGTTACATGTAGGCACTGATGATACCCCCACACATCACAAAGAAGGGGTATACAGGGTGGTACAGGAGTACGAGCAGGTTTTCAGCAAACATTCACTAGATTTTGGGCGGATTAAAGGGGTCCAACACCACATCCCCACCGGTGAGCATCCCCCCATTAAAGAGAGATACAGACCTATCCCCCCTGCACACTACCAATGCGCCAAAGACATGTTGAGGAACATGAAGGAGGCGGGGGTTATTCGGGATAGCTGAAGTCCCTGGGCCGCCCGCTGGTGCTGGTAAAGAAGAAGGATGGCACCATGAGGATGTGTGTGAACTACCGGAAGATTAACCAGATAACGCATAAAGAAGATGCCTATCCTCTGCCCCACATTGACGAGTCCCTGGCCGCGCTGAGAACCGCTAACTACTTCTCTACCCTACACCTCACCAGTGGGTACTGGCAGGTGGCCGTGGCACCGGAAGACCGAGAGAAAACCGCCTTCGCTATACCCACGGGACTCTGTGAATTCAACAGCATGCCGTTCGGGCTGTGCAACGCCCCTGGAACCTTCCAACGGCTGATGGAATGCTGTCTGGGACATCTGAATTTTGAGACCGTCTTGCTGTACCTGGACGATGTAATTGTATACTCGCAGACGTACGAAGCCCACCTGAAGCACCTGGTTGAGGTGTTCGCGTCCCTTGCCAAGTACGGGATGAAATTGAAGCCCTCCAAGTGCCATGTGGTGGGCGCGGAAGGCGTCGCCCCAGATCCCGAAAAGATCACTGCCATTCAGGAATGGCCGAGGCCGACCACGGTGAGAGAGGTAAGACAGTTCTTGGGGCTGGTGGGCTATTACCGTCGCTTCATTAAAGGATACACGAAGATGGCCGCCCCCATGCAGGACCTCCTCGTGGGACAGACCAAGGGTGGCAGGTCCCCTGGAACCCCGTTGGCGTGGGAGGAAAAGCATGAAGAATTCTTCCGTCAACTGAAGATGGCCTTGACTGAGGAAGAAATCCTGGCGTACCCCGACTACAGTCTCCCATTCATCCTCTACACCGATGCCAGTAATGTAGGCTTGGGAGCAGTTTTGTCCCATATCCAGGACAGAAGAGAGAAGGTGATCGCTTATGCTAGCAGGAAACTCCAACCTACAGAAAAGAATCCTGAGAACTACAGCTCTTTCAAGCTTGAGCTCTTAGCATTGGTGTGGGCCATCACCGAGCGATTCCGCCATTACCTAGCAGCGGCCAAGTTCACCGCTTATACGGACAACAACCCGCTAACCCATCTGGATACAGCTAAGCTGGGTGCATTGGAGCAGCGGTGGGTAGCCAGGTTGGCTAATTATGATTTCACCATCAAGTACCGAGCCGGCCGTAAAAATGCTAATGCAGATGCACTCTCTCGGATGCCCCACCTGTTGGGAGAAGGGCCGGATGATGATGACCTCAAAGAAATCGAGTTGCCCGCGTTCCACCGGCCACCAACCGAGAAGTTGCATGTCCATCAACAGCAAGTGAACTTAGATCTGCTGCCCAGCCAGGGGTGGCAAGAGGCCCAGGACCAGGCACCTGCTGTCCGCTTGGTCAAGACCCTGGTGGAACAAGGCTCTGCTGGAATAGACCCTGCCGCCCCCGCCGAGACCCAACGACTGTGGTGGGAACGAGCCCGGCTGTACCTGCACCAGGGGAAGCTGTATCGGGAATTTATCAACCCAAAGACCCACAAGAAGGTTCGTCATCTGGTGATTCCCCAGGCTAACGTGCCCACTGTCCTGCAGGCATACCATGACGGTGCCGGGCACTTTGGGTGGAAGAAGCTGGAGATGCTGTTGAGGGAGCGATTCTATTGGAGTGGAATGCGGGAGTCTGTGGAGGCCTGGTGCCGAGAATGTGGTCCCTGTGCACTGAGAAGAAAGGACGAGGCCAGCCAGAAGACCCCTTTGCGCCCAATCATCACACATCAGCCGCTGGAGCTGGTCGCCCTCGACCACGTGAAGCTCACCCCTAGCCGAAGTGGGTACACCTACGCTCTGACCATTGTAGACCACTATTCAAGATTCATGGTGGTTGTCCCAGTCAAGGACCTGACCGGCCGTACCGCCGCTAGAGCATTCCAAGCCTATTTCTGTCGACCGCACGGATACCCAGAGAGGGTGCTTATCAACTGGGGCCCGGCTTTCGAAGCGGAGGTGTTTCAAGAATTCTGCCAGTTGTACGGCTGCAAGAAAATGGCCAATGGCATGTGTGAGAAGATGAACCATCTGGTCCTGGGTCTCCTCAAGACACTACCGCTAGAAGAGCGGAACCTGTGGCCGGAAAAGCTACCTGACCTGGTCGATATGTAGAATAATATCCCTTCTAGGTCTACCAAATGTACACCGGCGTACCTGATGAGAGCTCGGCCCAGTCGGCTGCCAGTAGACCTGGAAATGGGTTTGGAAGCCCCAGAAGCCCTCCCTTCGACTGCTGGATGGGACACTCGGCAGAGGGCGCAGTACCGAGAGGTCCAAGAATATGTAGAGAAGAACTTGTGCCGGAGTCGGGGACAGCAGGAGCAGTGCTTCAACAGGAAGGCTCCTGCAGGTCCCGTTCAGCCTGGGGATGTAGTACTGAAGCGAAAGAGAAGAACCCATAAGCTGGACGATCAATGGGAGAAGATCCCGTATGTTATACAACCCACTGAATGGGGGAATGAGAAGGCCTACCAGATCAGTCGCGACCAGGGGAAGACTTTGGCCACGGTTTCCAGGGACCACCTGAAGAGGTGCCCACCGCCGTTAAGGGTGGCAACTGAATTGCCGGCCCCCAGGCCGGCTGGAGGGACAGAAAAAGAGGTAATCCACACCATGATGGGCGATTTCCTGGCAGATTGGCCTACGCAGAACGGCGCAGTGATTCTTCCAGTGATACTGTTCCCACAACCCTTGGAGGAAAAAGAGATGGAAGTAGCCGCTAATGAAGCCGCCAGTGAACCAGTGCCCAGGGATGCGCCTGTACCCAGCTCCCCTATGTCTCCGCCTGCCCCACACGATAGACGGGAAGAGGAGCCAGTTGTTTCCTCTGCCCCACTGCCTGTCACTGTTGACATTGGGCCCCGAAGGTCCACACATCCCAACCTAGGTCGACCCCCACTTAGGTACAGGGAAACTACCATTTAGGGGCATTATGTGTTGAATGTGTAAATAAGAAAGCGAATGACTGTGAATCAACCGAGCAAATCACCTGATTATCCGTCCTGAGAGAACCGTCCCCGTTGGGACTGGAGTTGTTGTCCCTTAATCAACCGTTGATTACCCCCCACCATGCATAAGAAACTGCTTATGAACATGCCTGAGAACTAGCAAGGCACCCAAGAACTTGTGGGGTTGTAAATATGTTGGGGTATGCTTTCCGTTACCGCCTCCGGAGAGGATGATTTGGAGGATGGGCCTGGAGGAAAGAGATGGCCCAGGCCCGCCACTACCGCAACCGGTGGCAATCCTCCGGGGGTCAGGGGTCCCCCATGGACGTGGGGTCCCCTGAAGTGACCGTCGGGTGGACTGGGGTCAAGGGGTGCTGCCCATTTTCTTAGGGGCAGCATCAGGGCCAGGTTGCTTGGGTGGGAGAGCGGAAGCCGTCCGTTTAATGTTAATAAAAATGTAAATATTTGTTTTTGCAACGTTTAAGTGACCTGCCTCCCGTATGGGAAGATTTTAAATGCATAAACTGTTGATGTTTTATGTTTTTACAGTTTAAAAAGAAAATAAAACCGGTGGTGGACGGGCAGCCCGCTGAAGTGGAGGAACAGACTGGCCGTGTCCGGGTGTGTGACCCGGGCACCAAGAGCAAGGTTGGCAAACGGTGGTGGCCGTCTGCAGGAGAGGCAGAACGACGCGGAACCGTAGGACCGGGGTCGGGCGGTGGCCCGCCGGTACTGAACCGGGGAGCGAAGAGAAGCCAGCACACTCAGGCAGGGCCTGCGGACCCTGACCAGGCTTGGAGCCGCCATTAAAGGTCAAATTCGTTTGACCGGAACCCCAGGGGTTTCCAAACAGCCAAGACCCGATTGAAGGCAACCATCCAACCAGCAAAAGGAAATACAGCTACCGCCACAGCTAGAGTTCCAAGAGCCAGAGCCTGCGGGCAAAAGGGGCTCCTCCAGCACACATACACGCCGGGGAGCGGGTTACCGGTGGGAATCCACCGGGACCGAACAAACACACACAGGTGCAGGGAACAGCAGCCACCACCAACCGTCCGGGAGAAACTACAGCAGCCGACTGCGGGACCCGTCCATCCAGCCGTTTGTTTTACCAGAGACTTTGCATATCTTTGTGGCTGAGTGAGTACAACTATGCCATCCGGCGCCGCGCTGCCCCCGCGACCCTGCACCTCACCAACCCTGCACGCCCCCGTCACCTCACCGGGCCCCGGGACAACCAACCCCTACCCACGGAGGGGGAAAAGAACAACCCAGCTGCTCCCTGCCATCGCTCCCGGGAGACCCGTCACCAGCAGCGGTTGTGCCCCAACCTCACCACAAACCGTGGGTGGCGTCACGGACCAAATCCCCAAACCCAAACTACCCCTCTTTTCACTCACGGGCGAAGAGTGCCCCTCGAGTCCCCGGATCCGGCCCACCTCTCGAGCTATCGAGCAGAGCAGCCATCGCAGCAGCGCCGGACCCGAGCGTTAGCGAGCGCAGCGGCGTCCTCCCCACCCGCGACATTAATAATTCTAAATAATATAATAAATGAGAGTGGAGAAATAGCAGATACTGAGACACTGCAATGTGGTGTGTGTGTCACCAATAACACTCATCCCGGGTGACATGGTAGATATGTTGGTGAAATTACACCTTTACATTTCTAATGGCCGCTCCGGTTTATGGGGGTTCAGCATTTCCTCTAAAAAAATAGTGATTGTCTAACAAACTAGAAAACACAGTGGTGATCAGCATCAGTGATTCTCTCATTGTGTTTGGCCTTAAGCCCGCTTTACACGCTGCAATGTATCTTACAATGTGTCGGCGGGGTCACGTCGTAAGTGACGCACATCCGGCATTGTAAGGTACATTGCAGGGTGTGACAGGTACGGAAAATCCGTTCATCGCATACACATCGTACCTTTCTCTAAAATTGAACGGCAGGTTGTTCAATGTTCCCGAGGTAGCACACATCGCACTGTGTGACACCCCGGGAACGATGAACAGATCTTACCTACGTCCTGCAGCTCCCGGCTGACAATGCGGAAGGAAGGAGGTGGGCGGGATGTTTACGTCCCGCTCATCTCCGCCCCTCCGCTTCTATTGGCCGGCTGCCGCGTGACGTCGATGTGACGCCGATCGTCCCTCCCACTCCAGGAAGTGGACGTTCGCCGCCCACTGCGAGGTCGTATGGACGGGTAAGTACGTGTGACGTGGGTTAATCGTTTGTGCGGCACGTTCAACAAATTGAACGTGCCGCATATACGATGGGGGCGTTGTAAATCAAATACGATATCGTATGCGAAATTGCAACGTGTAAAGCAGGCTTTACAGAGGTATTCCCATCTCCAAGATCCTGTCCCAATATTTAGTAGGTGTAAAAATAATTATATTCGCTAATGCCTCTAATCAGAAATGTAATATAGGTCTCCTGATTCGCTGTTGCTTACCTCATGTGCAGGTAATTACAGTAGCTTAGTTATCCATGGTTACAGCTCACTCATATGGTGACAGCCAGTTACTTAGGTGCTTGTGATCGTCACCATGGAAACCTAAACTGCAATGCCCTGCACATGAGGTAAGAAACATAGATAATCAGAAGAACTATACTACATTTCTACGTGGAGGTATTTGCTATTATTATTATAATTATTATTATTATTATTACACCTACTACATATTGGGATAGGATCTTGGAGATGACAATACCTCTTTAACCTGAGTTTTTTTAAGCCTTCTGTATTCTTGAGTAAGCTGCTGATTTTGCTGGGCAATGCCAGGGGTCAGCCACATATTTCTCTTACAGTAATCCATGATGTTTGTTTAGATGAATTGAAGGTAGGCGTGTCGCGGGCGGGGAGGGGGCCGCTGCTCTCACTACCACGCTCTGGTCCGGCGCTGCTGCTGCTTGCTGCTCGGTGGCTCGAGCGGTGGGCCGGATCCGGGGACTCGAGCGGCGCTCCTCGCCCGTGAGTGAAAGGGGATGGTTTTTGGGGTTTGGGAAGTCAGTCCGTGATGCCACCCACGGTTTGTGGTGAGGTTGGGACACCACCGCTGCTCTGGACGGGGATCCCGGGAGCGATGACAGGGAGCAGCCGAGATGTTTCTCTCCCCTCCGTGGGTAGGGGGTTTTGGTGGTCCCGGGGCCCGGTGAGGTGACGGGAATGTGGATGGCAGAGTTTGGTGAGGTGCAGGGTCGCGGGGGCAGCGCGGTGCAAGACGGCACGGTGGTACTCACTCAGCCAATAACGTATACGGAGTCTCTTGTAAAACAAACGGCTGGATGGACGGGTCCCGCAGGCGGCTGCGGTGGTCACTCCCGGTAGGCTGGCGGTGACTGCCTTTCCCTGCACCTGTAAAGTTCCTTTGGTTCCAATGGCTTCCCACCGGTAACCCGCTCCCCAGCTTGGATAGATGCCGGAGGAGCTCCTTTTGCCCGCAGGCTCTGGCCCTGGGAATTGTAGCCTTGGCGGTAACTGTATTTCCCTTCTCTGGTTGAGCGGTTGCCTTCAATCGGGTCTTTGTTGCTGGGAAACCCCGGAGGTTCCCGTCGCTAACAGATTTGACCGGTTTAACGGCGACTCCAAGCCTGGTCAGGGTCCGTAGGCCCTGCCGAATGGTGCTGGCTTCTCTTTGCTCCCAGGTCCGGTACCGGTGGGCCACCGCCCGACCCCGGTCCTACGGTTCCGCGTCGATCGGCCTCTCCTGCAGACCAACCAACCGCCTGGCTCCACGCCACCTGGTGTAGACATCAGCCCCTGGAGGGAGGCAACAAGGATTTGTGTGTGACTGATGTGCCTAACCGGGGTGTGGGGTGTGTTGTTGCACTACCTGTGACGTCCTGGCTTGTCCAGGACAGGCACACCAGTAGGCGGGACCAGGTGGAAGGAAATGCCCACCTAGGGGTCTAGAGAGTCCGGGGGGGGGGGAAAGAGTGAGTTCAGGTTGAGCTTCAAGTGAGAGTTGAAGTGGAGAGTGAGAGTTGAGAGAGGAGAGAGTAAAGTGCAAGTGAGAAGCCAGAGAGGAAAGGCCGTCGGGGTTGGAGCCCCGGCGAGCTGGCTAGGTGGCAGACGGTGGTCCGTGTCTGACAGGAGACGGGAAGACGGCTGCCGGAGATCTGAGGTGGACAGGGACAGGGTAGGAGCCTGCCGGTACAGACACAGGAGAACCGACCCGGAAACCGTGCACAGAGGGGGTACCTGGACCCTGAAGCAGAGACTGGAACAACCGACTTTGTTAATTAACCAGTTGAGGACAGGATTACAGGTCCTGTCCCACCCAAAGTCCCAATAGCAGACCAGCAGCCCACCGGGGGGGATAGGGCATCCGCCAGGGCCCCTTTAGATCCCAAGGGTCAGCGTCTGCGGGCAAGGCTCCCACCCGTAGTTCTGGGAGCGGACTCCTGAGTTCCATACCGAAAAGTCCAAACTAAAAACAGTTCAGAGGAAAGTGACACAGACCATCACCCCGGTGAGGGACCAGAATACACCCGGCCGCGGAGCTCTGGCCACTGCACCTTAGTTACACTGGACTTGTGTGATTTCTTCAATAGTGAGTAGCCTAACATCCCCGGTCCGACCGGGTTCGCCGGCCCCTGCAGCCACCATCCTCAGCACAGAGACACTGGGCCCCGGGGCATCCATCCCTATCCACGGAGGGGTTAACATCCAGCTGCCATCCCATCGCCCCCGGGTGCTCCCCAACAGTAGCGGTGGTGTCACATCTCACCACTAGACTTGAGCGATGTTCGAGGTTCGATATTCGCCAATTTCATGTTCGAATGATTTTACGGGTGCTTGAGATCGAATTCGAGCTTTTTGCTAAAAGCTCGACAGTTCGAGTAACGTTCGAGAATGGTTCAATCAACAAAAAGCCTAGCTAGTTACTAGCTGGCTTTTTACTTTAATAGTGTGAGTCACTGTGATTTACGCTATTAACAAATTTCAGCGTATAGTGTATGGGGGGGACGCGGTTTAGATCTGTGCTGCTGCTGAGTGCTGATATAATGCTGATTGCCATTTTTTTTTTCCTAACCGTGCGTGCAGTGGGGCGGGCCAGGCAGTCAGCCAATCACAGACACACACACAGCTAAGTGGATTTTTGCCAGACAAGCAAGTGCATGTGTCATAGGCTGTGCATGTCACATGTCCTTGCCTTATAAGATACTGCCATTTTCCCTGTCGCCGCCATTATCTGCCTTCTGTGTGTGGGTGACAGTCACCGCTCACGCTGCTGCTCCCGCTCCTGCTGTGTGCGCTATAGACATAGTGCAATCTACATCGCATTGTAGGGATTAGGGACTGCTGGCTATTTCAGCCCTTTTCAGGGCTGATTTCCAGGCGTTCATAGCCATAGCTGCTAGGCAGGTCTGTGCAAACGCTGTGTACAGCTTTAGATAACAACGTCTGACTTCCTCAGCTCAGGAAATTCCTTGCTGCATTTTTTCATTAGCAGGGATAGAAAGTGAGGCTTCCTTTCCTGTCCTGGTACCCACAGAACCCGGGCACTTTACCCACCTGCCCAGTTTTGCCACGCTTTTTTTTTGCCCAAAGAGCTGACACTTTGTGTGCCATCCTAAAAGTGTCTGGAATACTAAGTTAGTGTTCCTTTCTTGTCCTGGTACCCACAGAACCCGGGCACTCTACCCACCTGTCCAATTCTGCCATGTTATTTTATTTAGCCAAAGAGCTGACACTTTTTGTGCCATCCTAAAAGTGTCTGGAATACTAAGTTAGTGTTCCTTTCTTGTCCTGGTACCCACAGAACCCGGGCACTCTACCCACCTGTCCAGTTTTGCCATGCTATTTTATTTGGCCAAAGAGCTGACACTTTTTGTGCCATCCTAAAAGTGTCTGGAATACTAAGTTAGTGTTCCTTTCCTGTCCTGGTACCCACAGAACCCGGGCACTCTACCCACCTGACCAGTTTTGCCACGCTATTTTATTTGCCCAAAGAGCTGACACTTTTTGTGCCATCCTAAAAGTGTCTGGAATACTAACTTAGTGTTCCTTTCATGTCCACTGACGCACAGAACCCGGGCACCCTACCCACCTGCCCAGTTTTGCCATGCTTTTTTGTTTGCCCAAAGAGCTGACACTTTTTGTGCCATCCTAAAAGTGTCTGGAATACTAACTTAGTGTTCCTGTGCTGCCAATCAAGGTACACCACATGTGCATTCTACACTCCTCTCCATTACTGCTACGCAATTTTTAACTGCAGGTAGTTCAGCCAATCTGTGATGAAGGTGCAGGCGTGGATATAATGTTGCCTTCATCCAAAGGTGGTTCTCTTGATGTCTGAGAGAGCTCAACACCACCCGCTGTTTCCACTTCCAAAACAACTGAGGACATGACAATCACACTCCCTGTTGTGGGTAAAGGGGTGGAAGGTCAGCGTGATAAAGCATGTGTGACTGCTGTCCCCACAGTCACAGAGGATGAAGAGCATGCAGATGCCATTGATGGGGCAGACGGTGGTTGCACCGCCCCGTTAGTCCGCATTGTAGCATAGTGACGTTTCCACTGTGACTTATGCGCTATCTTCCCACAGGTATGTCAATTCATCCATCCAACTTTCCCATGAACTGATCTGCTCTCCCCTTCTCTCTGCTGTGTGTTTTAATACATGGTATGTCAATTCATCCATCCAACTTTTCCAATATATCTGACCTGTTCCCTCTTTCTTCAATATCTCCCTGGCATGCTCCAGCATCTCACTGTGATCTCTCACCCCCTGTTCCCCACCTTACTTTTATGACCTTTGTTTATTTTGCCTATGTGAAGCTGCATCTGGCAATCTGATTGAGTGATCAAAGGGTTTTTGTTGCACCCCACCCCTTCACAGCTGATTGCACTTGTATGTGTATATACTGGGCCAACTAAAAGTCTGCACCAAGACAAGTATGCACCATATAAGTATGATGCATTGAATTAGGCCAGAATTGTGCCAGAAGTGTCCGGAAGGTGACTGCATACATAGTCACTGTAAACATTGTTTGTGTGTCTCTTAACTTTCACCTCTATAATACCTCACTTTCTACTGCACCCTCTGATCCCTAAACCCAGTAATGAACTTTTCATCTCTCCCTCCATCTCACCTTTCCCTCACATATTTTCTTCCACATTTCACCTAGTGTCTCCAGACACACACGGCCACCTCACGGCCTCTCCTGCTCCCACCTACTAACACTCTCACTGCTTCTCCTCACTGCTGGAGATATCTCTCCAAATCCTGGTCCCCCTCACCACATCCCTAATGTCACTTCAAACCCTCATCCACAATCTAACACAAATTTCCGCACCCTCTCAAACCTCATACCCATTCACCCAGCCCCGCTCCCCCAGTCCCACTAACAGGAGCTCTATGGAACGCTCGCTCTGTCTGCAACAAACTATCCTACATCCATGATCTTTTCATCACTAATAAACTCTCTTTCCTCGCCATCACTGAAACCTGGCTCACTCCCTCTGACACAGCCTCTCCTGCTGCACTTTCATATGGCGGTCTCCAACTCTCTCACACCCCCGCCCCAGCAACAAGCATGGTGGAGGAGTTGGTTTGCTCCTGTTCGACCAATCCTCCTTTTACACCAATTCCACTACCACCCTCTGTTACTCTCCCATCTTTTGAGGTGCACTCCGTATGCATCTACGCCCCCTCCAACCTTCAACTGGCTGTCATTTACTGCCCTCCAGGGCCAGCCACTGCCTTTTTTGATCATTTCACCACCTGGCTACTACACTTCCTTTCCACCGACATCCCCACCATCATTATGGGTGATTTCAATATCCCCATTGACACTTCCCACTCATCTGTCTCCAAACTTCTAACACTCGCTTCCTCCTTCGGCCTCACCTAATGGTCCTCTGCAGCTACTCACAAAGATGGCCACACGCTGGACCTCATCTTCACTCGCCTCTGTTCCCTATCCAACCTCTCTAACTCGCCTCTCCCCCTGTCTGACCACAACCTACTCACATTCTCTTCCCTCTCTTCGCCAAGTACGCAACCCCCCCTCCACAAACTTTCACACCCTCGCAGAAATATCAAACACATTGATTTACACGCCCTTTCTCAGTCCCTTCTCCCTCTCACAGACATTGCATTTCTACATGATGCAGATGCTGCTGCAACTTTATACAACACTACAATCTCTGCAGCTCTCGAATCAACTGCCCCCCTCACACACACCAAAACCCGCACAATCAACAGGCAACCCTGGCACACGAGGCAGACTAAAGAACTAAGACGGGCTTCCAGAATTGCTGAGCGCAGATGGAAAAGGTCTCATTTCACTGAGCACTTCATTGCATATAAAGAGTCCCTGACCACTTTCAAGTCCACACTCACTGCTGCAAAACAAACCTACTTCTCATCCCTCATATCTTCTCTCTCTCATAACCCTAAACAGCTATTCAACACTTTCAATTCTCTCCTCCGTCCTCCAGCACCACCTCCCTCTCCTCTCCTCTCAGCTGAAGACTTTGCCTCTTTCTTCAAGCAGAAGATTGACAACATCAGAGCAAGCTTTGGCCCACAAACACCACAGCCACTTCTCACAGCTACTCAGCCTTCTTCCTCCAAATCCAGCTTCTCCGCCATGACAGAAAACAATCTTTCCACTCTACTCTCAAGATCACATCTAACAACCTGTGCACTGGACCCGCTCCCATCCTCATCCCCAACATCACCGCAGTCCTCATCCCAGCCCTAACCCATCTCTTCAACCTATCACTAACAACTGGTGTATTCCCTTCATGCTTTAAACATGCCTCTATTACACCCATCCTCAAAAAGCCCTCCCTTGACCCATCCTCTGTGTAAAACTATCGCCCCATATCCCTTCTCCCCTATGCCTCAAAACTACTAGAACAACATGTCCATCTTGAACTGTCCTCATACCTCTCATCCTGCTCTCTCTTTGACCAGCTACAATCTGGCTTCTGACCGCATCATTCCACTGAAACTGCCCTAACTAAAGTCACTAACGACCTACTAACCACCAAAGCCAAGCAACACTACTCTATCTTCCTCCTACTGGACCTGTCCTCTGCCTTCGACACAGTAGACCATTCCCTCCTTCTACAGATTCTCTCATCTCTGGGCATCACAGACTTGGCCCTATCTTGGATTTCTTCATACCTAACCGACCGAACTTTCAGCGTGTCCCACTCTCACACCACTTCCTCATCTCGCCCCCTATCTGTCGGTGTCCCCCAAGGCTCAGTTCTTGGACCCCTGCTGTTCTCCATCTACACCTTCGGCCTGGGACAGCTCATAGAGTCCCACGGCTTCCAGTATCATCTCTATGCCGATGACACACAGATCTACGTCTCTGGACCTGACATTACCTCTCTACTAACCAAAATCCCACAATGTCTGTCTGCTATTTCATCCTTCTTCTCTGTGCGATTCCTAAAACGTAACATGGACAAAATAGAGTTCATTGTCTTTCCCCCTCCTCACTCATCTCCTCCAACAAGCCTTTCCATCAAACTTGATGGTTGCTCACTCTCCCCAGTCTTACAAGCACGTTGCCTTGGAGTAACCCTCGACTCTGCTCTATTATTCAAGCCACACATCCAAGCCCTCTTCAACTCATGCCGATTACAACTCAAAAATATCTCCTGAATCCGTGCTTTCCTTAACCAAGAATCAGCAAAAACATTAGTGCATGCCCTCATCATCTCCCGCCTTGACTACTGCAACCTCCTGCTCTCTGGCCTCCCTTCCAACACTCTTGCACCCCTCCACTCTATCCTAAACTCTGCGGCCCGCCTAATCCACCTCTCCCCTCGCTACTCCTCAGCCTCGCCACTATGCCAATCCCTTCACTGGCTTCCCATCACCCAACGACTCCAGTTCAAAACATTAACCATGACATACAAAGCCATGCACAACCTGTCTCCTCCCTACATCTGTGAACTAGTCTCCTGGTACCTACCTGCACGCAACCTCAGATCCTCACAAGATCTCCTTCTCTGCTCCTCTCTTATCTCCTCTTCCCACAATCGCGTCCAAGATTTCTCCCGTGCATCCCCCATACTCTGGAATGCTCTACCTCAGCACATTAGACTCTCACCTACCGTGGAAAGCTTCAAGAGGAACCTCAAGACCCACCTCTTCCAACAAGCCTACAACCTATAATAGCCCTCAGTCCAGTAGACCACTGCGCAACCAGCTCTGTCCTCACCTATTGTACCATCACCCATTCCCTGTAGACTGTGAGCCATCGCGGGCAGGGTCCTCTCTCCTCCTATACCAGTCTGTTTTGTACTGTTAATGATTGTTGCACGTATACCCTCTTTCACTTGTAAAGCGCCATGGAATAAATGGCGCTATAATAATAAATAATAATAATAATTTAAAGTAGTGAACAGGGTGGGCTTCCCAGTATACAGCAAAACCACACACTAGGAAAAGGACTCTAGACAGTTGGGTTGATAAATGATTGTTTTACTTTCCCAAAACGAACAATAAGAACCATTCATAAAACTGAAAGAACAGAACAACCTATTCACAATTCCAAAAGCCTACACCCCTATGCTGCGACAATCGTAATGGCGATTTATACCCCATGCTCACCAACTTTTTCCTAACCAAGGGACTGTCTAAAGAGTTGCCTACTACCTGGTAATCCCTCTGCGTAGCAGGAGTAATTGTGTGTGTGCGTGTGTGTTTGCGTGTGTGTGTGTGTGTGCGAACACAACTTACCAGTGTCGCATCACAAGAGCTTACAACTTATCTACCTAAAAATAGACAAAACCCATTACCCCCCCCCCCCCCCCCGAATACCCTTGTTAGCTGAAGCCTCACAGATAAGGCAGATGATAAAGGTGGTGTCCCACACAGCCACAACGACAACGCCGTCACTGCTACGTCACCATTTTCTGTGACGTTACAGCGACGTCCCGTCGCTGTCGCTGTGTGTGACATCCAACGAGCTGGCCCCTGCTGTGAGGTCGCCGCTCGTTGCTGAATGTCCAGCTTCATTTTTTGGTCGTCGCTCTCCCGCTGTGACGCACAGATCGCTGTGTGTGACAGCGAGAGAGCGACGAAATGAAGCGAGCATGGAGCAGGAGCCGGCATCTGGCAGCTGCGGTAAGCTGTAACCAAGGTAAACATCGGGTAACCAAGGTGGTTACCCGATATTTACCTTAGTTACCAGCCTCCGCCACTCTCGCTGCCAGCGCCGGCTCCTGCTCTGTGCACATGTAGCTGCAGTACACATCGTGTAATTAACCCGATGTGTACTGTAGCTAGGAGAGCAGGGAGCCAGCGCTAAGCAGTGTGCGCGGCTCCCTGCTCTCTGCACTGTGACATGTAGCTGCAGTACACATCGGGTTAATTAACCCGATGTGTCCTGTAGCTAGGAGAGCAAGGAGCCAGCGCTCAGTGTGCGCGGCTCCCTGCTTTCTGCACATGTTGCAGCACTGTCGTTATGATCGCTGCTTCGGCTGCTGTGTTTGACAGCTAAGCAGCGATCATAACAGCGACTTACAAGGTCGCTGCTACGTCACAGAAAATGGTGACGTAACAGCGACGTCGTTGTCGCTGTTGTTTAGTGTGACCCCAGCTTTACAGTGTGAATGCAAACCAAACAGCTCATCAACACAGTCCTGGAAATCCTGTAAAGCAACACTCAATGCAAACATGTGTCGCTGTCCCTCTATGAGTTTAACTGTAAGTGACAATTTGACAGTGCAGAGGCAGCAAGTCTTATTGTCTATATAGTCGGCCTAACCAGAACAGATATATGTTTTGCTAAGAAAACAAAGTGTTGCGTGCATGCATCACTGTCTGGTCCCAGCCTACCGTACCCGGGTACTATTGTCGCAGGCGGAGGGGACGCGCTCGCTGCGCTCGGGTCCAGGGCTTCTGCTGCTGTTGCTCGGTGGCTCGAGCGGTGGGCCGGACCCGGGGACTCAAGCAGCGCTCCTCGCCCGTAAGTGAAAAGGGGTGGTTTGTTTAGGGAGATAGTTCGTGACGCCACCCATGGGTCGTGGTGATGATGGCACCACCGCTGCTGGTGACGGGGATCCCGGGAGCGATGGCAGGGAGCAGCTAGGATGCTATTCCCTCCATGGGTAGGGGTTGGTGATCCCGGGGCCCGGTGATGATGCGGGGAGACTGGATAGCTGGGGTGCAGGGTTGCAGGGGCAGCGCAGAGCGGTGCCGGATGTCACTGTTGTACTCACTCAGACAGAAGGTCACAAAGTCTCTGGTAAACCAAACTGCCGGATTGACGGGTCCCGCAGCCGGCTGCAGTGTCTTTGCTCTCCCTGGACAGGTGATGGTGGCTGTCTTACCCTGCACCTGTGTAGACTGTGTTGACTCCAATGGTTTCCCAACGGTAGTCCGCTCCCCGGCGTATAGGTACCGTAGGAGCCCTTTTGCCTGCAGGCGCTGACCCTTGGATCTCTAGCCTGTGGCAGTGGCTGTATATCCTCACGGTGTGGACTGTTGCCTTCTAGCGGGACTTGGGTGTTAGGAAACCCCTGGGGTTCCGGTCACTCTCGGATTTGACCGTTGTCGGCAGCTCCAAGCCTGGTCGGGGTCCGATGGCCCTGCCTGTGTGCTTAACTTCACTCCGCTCCCCGGTTCGGTACCGGTGGGCCACCGCCCAACCCCGGTCCTACGGTTCCGCAGAGATCCGCTAACTCCTGCAGACGACCACCAACGTCTGCCGACCTTGCTGTCAGTGCCTGGTCTCCTACCCAGGCACACGCAGACGTTTTACTCCTCTCACTTTCGCCTCCAAAACTAATCTGACTCCTTTTCCCGCCTCCAGGCCTGTGAACTTCTCGGTGGGCTGGGACAACTGCCTGGCTCCACCCCACCTGGTGTGGACATCAGACCCTGGAGGGAGGCAACAAGGGTTTTTGGTTGACTGGTGTAACTATCCAGGGAGGGGGGTGTGTGTGTTGTTATGTCTGTGACTACCTGGCTAGTCCAGGGCGTCACATTCCCCCTTGGTGAAATGCAGACTGTCCGCGGGCTGCCTGTCCATCACCGGTTTTATTTTGTTTCTGCAAAATATAAATTAACATGTAGACATTCAACATATGCATTTTTTTTCATTCTTCCCTTATGGGAGGCTCGGTACTTTAACGTTGCAAACGGTAAACATTTTTATTTAAACGGACGGGTTCATGTTCCTCCGCTCCCCCACCCAAGCAATCTACACTTTGATGCTGCCCCTAAGAAATGGGCAGCACCCCTTTACCCCAGTCCTGGTCCAGGCTGCCCGAGCGGGAATGAGTACGGTGTCTCGCACCCGGCTTGTATTTCAGGGGACCCCACGTCCAGGGGGACCCCTGACCCCCGGAGGATGGTCACCGGTCCTGGTGGTGACCGGACCCCAGCCTACTCTGCTGCGGGTCCTCCCTCCAATCTGCCTCTCCGGAAGCGGCAACGGATCACAGCCCACAAACTATTTACAAGACCACTAGTTCGTGGTTGGCCTGCAAGTACTTGGCCTTGTCCATGAGCAGTTTCTCACGTGGGCTGTTTTGGGTAATCACATTGATGGTCCCAACGGAGACAGCTTGTCTTACAACGGATGGCAATCAGGTGAGACTTCAGATTGATTAGGGTTCATTCAACGGAAAACAGGGTGCTGAGGGTCCCAACGGGGACAACTGGGTTGCAACGGTGGACCGCTGCCACTATTTGAGGTCGCCCTCCTCATAGGCCTCCTCCAACTCAACATCCGGACGGCACGGTGGGGGAGGGGACTGGGACCGCCTCTGGGCACTGCAGCCTACCCTCTGCTTGACATCCAGGGCAAACCAGCCCCTCTCCCCGCAATGTCGGGTGTAAGTCACTAAGTCGCCCAGTTGTAGATCGCGACCAGGATGACCAGTTGGCAGGTGAGAGTTCACGTCTTGGCGGGCCACGAATATCTCGGCCTCCAGGCCCGGTTCGTACACGAAGCCGTATACCCGCTGAGGGTCAAACCGCCTCACCTTGCCTTCATGCAACGGGCCCCGCACCCGAAAGGTGGCATTGCGGAGATTGTCCTTCTCCTTTATGACATGTGCCAGCACTTCGGCCTTCTGCTGCTCCCTAGAGGCAATTTCCTGGCCCAGCTGGCTCGGCTCCCTGTCCCAGTAAGGGGCGTTTGCATGCCCCTGCGCGCGGGTTGGACCCCGCTGGATTTCGCCCACACCGGCCACGACCGGTAATCTCTTGTGGGGGTCCTGCGGTGACGTGGCCTGGGCTCCTTTGCAGCGACGACCCGGCGCAGCCTCACCCGAGGAGTGGGGTTCAGGGACAGCAGGCCTCACCCGCTGGGCCTTCCGGTTCATGGCTTCAACCTCTCCAGTAGCCGGACGGACTGCCGGGGCCGGGACGGTCTCAGGTGCAGCCGCTTCCGGGGCCGACGGCTTCTTTTCGCGGACGGGCACCTCCCGCGGGATCTTCCATGGCAGCAGGAGGGATGCGGGCCATTCACAGACAACGCCTACAGGCTGGTCCTCCAGGGTGGACGGACTGGGTTCCGCTGCTGGTGTCGGGGACAGCGAGCCTAGTGGTGAGGCGGCAACAGCCGATGCGGGTGGCGGGGGAGGCAGCAGGGTGAGCGGGCGCAGACCGGGCCCCTCAGCCGCAGCAACCGGTCCTTCAGGGACACAGGGGCGTGGGTCGTCTACCCGCTCCTCCAGCACTGTCTCCACCTCGTGTCTCCGCACGGCCGCCGCTACCTCCTCCATTTCAGCCACCCACCGCTCCATCAAGAATCGGACTTGGGCCTGCAGGCGGCAGCACATTTGCGCGGTCCGGGCCTCCACCCACGCCGCTGTTCCTGGCGTGGGCTCCAGGATCTCTGCATGGCCGGACGGGACGGACATGTCAGCGCTTGTGCTTCCAGGAACTGGATGTATCGCAGAGTCCTGGCGTCCCTGCTCTTTATCCCTGCGGTTACATCAGGCAGATCCTCACCCGCCCCCCCTTGGTTCTTTCTAGCACTTCCTTCTGCTGGGGGACGGGGCTTCGTTTTCGCACCTTCCCTGCTCAGGGAAGACGCTCGAGTGGGAAATCTTCGCGCCAAAGATGGCGGAACTTCAAATTTTTCGGCCAGACGCCGCCGGCGGGGACTGTAAGGCGCACTTCTACGGGTAGGTAGATTGGTTCTATCCTGTTCGCAGATGCCAAGTTGTCGCGGGCGGAGGGGACACGCTCGCTACGCTCGGGTCCGGGGCTTCTGCTGTTGCTGCTCGGTGGCTCAAGCGGTGGGCCGGACCCGGGGACTCGAGCAGCGCTCCTCACCCGTGAGTGAAAAGGGGTGGTTTGTTTAGGGAGATAGTTCGTGACGCCACCCACGGGTCGTGGTGATGATGGCACCACCGCTGCTGGTGACTGGGATCCCGGGAGCGATGGCAGGGAGCAGCTAGGATGTTGTCCCCTCCGTGGGTAGGGGTTGGTGATCCCGGGGCCCGGTGATGATGCGGGGAGGCTGGATAACTGGGGTGCAGGGTTTCAGGGGCAGCGCGGCACGGTGCCGGATGGCACTGTTGTACTCACTCAGACAGAAGGTCACAAAGTCTCTGGTAAACCAAACGGCCGGATGGACGGGTCCCGCAGCCGACTGCAGTGTCTTTGCTCTCCCCGGACAGGTGATGGTGGCTGTCTTACCCTGCACCTGTGTAGACTGTGTTGACTCCGATGGTTTCCCAACGGTAGTCCGCTCCCCGGCGTATAGGTACCATAGGAGCCCTTTTGCCCGCAGGCGCTGACCCTTGGATCTCTAGCCTGTGGCGGTGGCTGTATATCCTCACGGTGTGGACTGTTGCCTTCTAGCGGGACTTGGGTTTTAGGAAACCCCTGGGGTTCCGGTCACTCTCGGATTTGACCGTTGTCGGCAGCTCCAAGCCTGGTCGGGGTCCGATGGCCCTGCCTGTGTGCTTAACTTCACTCCGCTCCCTGGTTCGGTACCGGTGGGCCACCGCCCAAACCCGGTCCTACGGTTCCGCAGAGATCCGCTAACTCCTGCAGACGACCACCAACGTCTGCCGACCTTGCTGTCAGTGCCTGGGCTCCTACCATGATTCTTTGCTGGTTTGTCCTGAAGAAGGGAGCTGTGTCCTTCTGAAACGCGTAGACTTGACCTGTTATGAAATAAAAGAAACATTAATCTGAGAAGAATCCAGTAGTCTTTTGGCGCGGCTGTGAAACCCATTCTCTACTACTCTCTGTTATCTGGGCTCCTACCCAGGCACACGCAGACGTTTTACTCCTCTCACTTTCGCCTCCAAAACTAATCTGACTCCTTTTCCCGCCTCCAGGCCTTTGAACTCCTCGGTGGGCGGGGCCAACCGCCTGGCTCCACCCCACCTGGTGTGGACATCAGACCCTGGAGGGAGGCAACAAGGGGTTTTGGTTGACTGGTGTAACTATCCAGGGAAGGGGATGTGTGTGTGGTGTTATGTCTGTGACTACCTGGCTAGTCCAGGGCGTCACACTATGGTGTCCAGTTGCCATAAATACAGACTTTACGCTCCTCTCACGGTAAACAATATAGACAGCACCGGAAGAATGTCGGTCAGTGGCACAGGATGCTGCTCACAGGCGTTACGGTCCTCCTTACCAAACTCCAACACGACTCCCCTTACAATTGACCGAAGTGTTTCCGCGGGGGCTCCTTGCTGTAACACACACCTTTAGCTTTTCCTTCTGTTCATAGACAGCATCTCCTCCGCTCTCCAAGTCCACAGCCGAAGACTGTTTTGCTATTGCTACAGTGACCAGACAAAGGCAGATGCAAACAAACAGCTGCCCCTTGTGTGTAGTGTGCCACAATGCATGCAATGAATGGCAAATAAGCATGTTGCATTGACAGTGGATAAAGCTGATCAATACACCCTCACGCTATCAATTCATGTGACACTTGTGACAAATGTGACACTTCATGGACAAAGTACTCTAAAGGCCACTTTACACACAGATAAATCTGCAGCAGATCTGTGGTTGCAGTGAAATTGTGGACAATCAGTCCCAGGTTTGTGGCTGTGTACAAATGGAACAATATGTCCATGATTTCACTGCAACCACAGATCTGCCAAAGATTTATCTCTGTGTGTAAAGTGGCCTTAAGTAGTGAGTTTTTAGCCTCTACTTAGAGATTGGTGAAAAATCTTACAGATGACATGACTTGGGTGATCCTTTGCGATGTCAAAAAAGCCCCAGGCTAAACAAGGCTTACAGTCCATGTGACCTGCAGAGCCACCACGACTTCTGCTCAGAGGCAGAGTTGTGGCTGAGGATTCAGTTGTTGACGTGCTTCCAGTACTTTGTCTCTGTCCAGGAAGACGCAACGTAACCTCGTCATCAGTAGCATCCTCCTCCACCTCCTCTGCTGACCTCATCGACTGGCTGACTTTGGTTTGAAAGTAAGTGGGGTCTCCAACCTCATCATCACCCTGTGTGTTTTCACTCCCCTTGTCCTGACTCCTCCGAGCCAAGCTCTTCCTCCCCTGACCGAATAGTAAAGTTGTCGTTCCAATCAGGTATCTGAGTCTCCTCAGCATGTTCCCCATTGTCTCCACCAGGATAATTTACAGTTTGGGAATGAGGGTGTACATTATGATTAGCACCTTCTTCATCGGGTCCTGGATCCGACTTATAAAGCTTCTGGGCATCAGTACAGATCATTTCCTTGTCTGGACTCACTGCAGCTTTGGGGCAGACCTCTGATTCCCAGGCTATTGTGTGACTGAACAGTTCTGCAGACTCAACCATCTCTGTTACCCCATACTCAGCAGGGCTGGTGGAAACTTGAGAGCTGTTAGGAAGCAAGTGCGATTGGGTTGACACCACAGAGGAATGTAGTATTTGGGATATTGAACTTGAGGTGGAGGAGAGGCCACTTTATGGAGCACTTGAGATCCATTGAAGCAGCTGCTGTTTTGCTGGCTCATCTACATTTGTTAGCGATGGTCGTGTCCAGGAAAAAAGGGATCATAGATTATCCACGGGAAGAAGTACACCTGTTATTTTGGCTGGTAGTTGGTGTTCCGAAACGGTGCCTCCGTAAACGCAAGCAGACTGCTGCGGTTCCAGTTGCGCCCAGGCGTCACCTGCCATTTTGGGCTGTGCCTCGGGTTGTCCAGCTGGCTGCTTTCTCCTCCACGTCTAAGTGTGGAGAGGTGGCTAGTGCGCATGCGTGTGCCGATTTACCCCAGCCGCAGCCTAAGTCCACTGTTTTGCCTAGTGAGTATGCTCAGCCTGACTGTGCCATTCCTGACTGAGGCTAAGTCCTCAGTTCGGGCTACAGCGCATGCTCCCACACTTACTGCGAAAAGCCTCTTTGCACAGGTACTTGGACTCCATGCCGTGTCTCAGTCCTGTGTTGTGCCTAGACAGCATGCTGAAGCTGATAGTCTTTTTTCTGAGACTGTTGTTCATGCTACTGAGCATGCTCAGGCACTTACTGCATCAGAGTCTAGGTCCGGGAATGAACTCTTTGGCCCTGCCCTGTCAGGTGTCCTGATGACGTGGCCAGGCCACTCCAGACTGGCTTGCAGAGGCCCGACCCTATGACTTGTCACCTCATTATTGTTGGTCAGACGATGACTGGTGAGGTGTTTGGGTCGTGGCTGCCATGAGGTCATCATTGAAGTGGCGGTTCCAAATAGGCCGCTGGTTATGCCACTGATGACGTGTCACTCTGCTTTTGTCTCCAGGAGGTGCATTGTGGTTCACCCTGGGTTGGGGCGGACCCAGGTTATAAAAGGGGCTGGAGCTAACAAGGAGGTGCGCAGTCTTCTATTATGCTCAGAAAGAGCACACCTCCATGTGTTGAACCCATTGCGGCTTTAGGCCAGAGGTAGGCAGAGATAGGGCGTCGGTGCAGGCCATCACCACAGTTGGTAACGCAGAATGGTTAAGACCAGTTCCTGTCCTACCAGTCCTGTTAGTGCAGCCCAGTGGCATTAACTGGGCTGCTGCTGCTGATGCACCTGGTGTCCACAGGTGTGGCCCCTACGCACACGGACAGCGTACCCAATGGCCCCTGTGTTGTTAACTGGGAGTTCCTGTGCTGGGTGTGTGGACCCTGTGACGCTAACAGGGTTCCCAGTCTCCAGATCCGAGTGTCGTCTAACTCGGTTCAGGCTACTATTAGTTTCATAGCCACCCAGCTCTGTATCCTCCGCCTAACCTTCGTGTTGCCAGCATCTCCTTTTCCATCTGTGAGCATGGTGGACCCCGACTGGCGATTGGGATATATACCACCTTATCCTAATCTGCCAGTCCCCCCGTAACAGATGGTGTTTCTTCAGCAGATGTTACTGTTGCTTAACCACCAAACCCACGGACACAAACTTTTTTATACTTTCCAACACACCTGTTCCACTTTCCACCAGCATATGGCCTTTTGCCACTCATTTTGTATATTTACTAATTTGCAACTCTGCAGGGACACCATAGTCAACGCTGTCTCAGCACAGCAGCCAGCCCTCGGTCCCTCAGATGTAGACAAGTAATGTGAAGCCCCACAGGTGCTGTATCGGTGCATACCTTCAGGGACTCCACGTAGCTGGTGCTGGTCACAGGTAGGGAATCTTCGGTTTTGATCGTGACGCCACTCTCAGTATTGCGGTCAGTGGGGACCGCCACTGCAGGTTGGGGGACGCCTGGGGCTGATGGTGGGTGCAGTCGGATGTAGTAGCCTCCTGAGAGTGAGGCAAGCCCCAGGGCCCTGTGTAGGTTTGTAGTACCACAAGTCGCAGAATGACTCACACAGGCAGAAATGTCTTTCAAGGGCTTTACTCACATTTGATGGCAGGGTGAGTAGCCCGGGCGTAGCTGGGATGAACCAGGTGGAAACCAGGTATCCTTCAGGCTGACTTTATGAGGGTGACTACTGACTCGCCTTCCTTAGCCCTTGGTGGTTTGGGGTGACCCCGACTTTGAGTCCCTATGGGGGTCACCCAGGGAAGATGCTGCAGCCTCTCTCCCCCTTTGGTTTGCCGTTTGCTTGTTCCCCGGACCAGGCCACTCCAGCTGCTTGCCTCCTGTGACCTATGGGCCCTCACTGCGGTTACGTGGCTGCGGCTTTTGTGGTGTTGTGGTGTGGGCTTTGAGAGCCCCACACCGGCAGGTTTAGCAGAAGAAAGCTGGATCTATCTTCGCGTCGGGATCTGCCGCCCGGTTGGGCCTGGTGCTCTCTAGCAGTCTCCTTACTTCCCACTCCGTGCTTTCTCTCTAGCTGAAGCTGGCTTTCAGGTAGCACTCCTAGTTGACCGTTCTCCCCCGTCAGTAGCCACTGCGCGGGCGCTGTTAGACAGCATCAACCCCACAGGTCTGCTCCTCACTGAGCCCTCTGGAGTTCTCTAACTGACTCACTGCTCCTCCTCTCCTGTTCTTGCCTACGCCACCTAGCAACCAGACTCTCCACCACACCCCTTGAGAGGAGATGGAGGCTTTTTGACCCCCTGCCACTATTCCAGTGGAGGTATAGGCTTTGCCCCCTCCTGGGATCCCCAGGGGTCCTCTCAAAGGTACATGTGTGAGACCTGGTCACTATGCGCCTGTGTTCCACACCCCTGTCAGCCTTCTGGATTACCTGTGTTGTACTGTCCCCAGCATGGGTGCAGTACTCAGTGGTGCCTGACCAGGTCAGGGGCGCCACAGTAAAAGACCATTTCCTACTAGCCATGACAAAATGTTGTGATTCACTCTGTGCAGCACTGGTGTTTAGTGGAAAAGCCGAGCTAAGATTACGTACCTGCTTCTGCTGATACTCCTGCATATGTGCGTCCCTTTGTACGGCAGGATTTATTTTGCCAATTTTTGTCTTGTACCGGGGATCTAACAGTGTGGCAAACCACGAGTCAACATTACTTCGAATTAGGACAATCAAAGGGTCATGTTGTAGGTAGTGCAGCAAGAAGGCGCTCATGTGTCTTGCGCATCAAGGAGGAACAAGTCCTTGCTGTGTTGGTTGCGGAGAGGTGAGAATCATGCCTCCTTCCTCTGCCCTCTCCCCCCAACCTCGCACAACCGAAATGTGAGCAAGCTCTTCCTCATCTGCTCAGTCTTCCATGCCCATCACCAGTTCGTCCTCCATTTCTTACTGGGCTCTTACACCTTCCTCAACAGTTAGGCTGATACTATGCGCCCTTGTTAATCCATCTCCCCCACTGTCCCATGCCTGCCACCTTGGTGCTACTGACCGTCTGGACCTTGTAGATGTTGTTATCTCTTGCGCATATGACTCCTCCTTTACTTCCTCCCATTCCTCTTGTCCCACCACCTGACTATGAATGATGTTTAGAGTGTGCTCCAGCATGTAATGACCGGAATTGTTATGCCAATGATGCCAACGTCAGCGCCAAACATCTTCGTCACCATTTGTAAACTTCGAAGAAGGGTGCATAGGTCCTTGATCTGAGACCACTCCAGCAGCGTGATCTGCCCCACCTCTGGATCTCTTTAGCCCAGGCTATACGTCATAACTATTGCAGCAGGGCTCGCCGGTGCTGCCACAGACACTGCAACATGTGCAGATTCAATTTCCAGCGTGTCGGCACATCGCATTTCAGGCGGTGAACCGCCAGACCGAAAGACTTCTGGAGCGATGCAAGTTGTTGAGCTGCTGGGTGTGAATGGTGGAAGTGAGCACATAGCAAGCGTGCTCGCTGCAGAGTGCCTTATAGGCCGGGATGGTGGTTTAAAAATTGCTGGACAAACAGGTTCAACACGTGAGCCATACAAGGCACGTGTGTCACATTGCCCTGACAAAGGGCCGCACCCAGGTTTGCATCATTGTCGCACACGGCTTTTAAGTCACCACCGGAGTCCGCTCCATCAATTTGTACTCCAGTCGCCAGGTGACAACGTGTTCCTTTCGTAGATAGTGATGATGGGAAAGGAGTCGATGGCTTTCTATCCCCCTCTTTTTTTGCTCGGATCTGCACTCCCCCCATTTGGCACAGGTGATTTTAATCAGCAGGAGGCTACAAGAGGGGTCAGCCTTTTTTTGCTCCCAGTCCACATATGGGAGCCAGTGGGAGGTGAGTGTGCAGCTCCTCTCACTGAGTGCTGGTACTGTGTAGTGGCCGCTGTTGTGGTGGTTTCGTGACAGTGGAGCAGTGCGGCCTGGAGCCTTGGGGGCTTTGCCTTGCAGCATGGGTGCTGTGAGGCACCAGGTCGCCTGCCCTGCTGGTGCTTTGTCGCTGCAGCAGTGGTTGGTGCACAGTGCCGCACTATAAAGGTTTAGGTTAGGGACCCACTCAAGAGGTTTGCCGTGAAGTGGCAGTGGGCTTAATACAATCTGATCAGAATAGTAACAAAAGAACCTCATGTTCTGTTTATTAATTTTTTGCCTAGCAGCATTAGATCATTGTATTTTTTTGGGATGTGCGATCCATGTCTTTTTCTTTATAGCATGTTATACAACATTCTATCCCCCTCTTTTTTTGCTTGGATCTGCACTCCCCCCATTTGGCACAGGTGATTTTAATCAGCAGGAGACTGCAAGAGGGGTCAGCCCCTTTTTTTGCTCCCAGTCCACATATGGGAGCCAGTGGGAGGTGAGTGCGCAGCTCCTCTCACTGAGTGCTGGTACTGTGTAGTGGCCGCTGTTGTGGTGGTTGAATAGCCAATAGCAGCGGAGGGGCGGAGATGAGCAGCATGTAAACATCCTGCCCACCTCCTTCCTTCCGTATAGCCGCCGGCGGCAGGTAGATGTTCCTCGCTCCTGCGGCTTTACACACAGCGATGTGTGCTGCCGCAGGCACGAGGAACAACATCGTACCTGTCGCGGCAGCGTAATTATGAAAACGTCGGAGCCTACACCGATGATACGATAACGACGCTTTTGCGCTCGTTAATCGTATCATCTAGGATTTACACACTACGATGTCGAAAGTGGCGCCGGATGTGCGTCACTTTCGATTTGACCCCACCGACATCGCACGTGTGATGTTGCAACGTGCAAAGCCGCCCTAACACTTAAATTGTACCAGCAAGAAACAAGAACTGACAAATTTCCATTGATGGAAAAATATAAAAGTTTTTGGGATTCAGAAAATGGCGACACAAAGCAATTTTTTCTATTTTATAAAGATCATCATTTTTCTTTCACGACTAGATTATTGAAACCTCTCCTAATTTTGGTATTTCTGCACCCGTACTGGGCTGAGGAGCAGCAGTGCCAGGTCAGCTTTATGGGGTAATAAATGCTGTAAATGCAAAAAGTGATTTCAGTAACAATAAAACAGAAGAATCTTTGCAGGTTTGCTATCGCCATAATTGCTCTGACCCGGAGAATAATTTTTCTGGGTAAATTTTACCACAGAGTAAACTCTGTAAGAGCAAGATTCTTTATTCCATGCGCCCCCCCCCCTTATCCCCCCTCTCAAAAAAAAAGGTGGACTTACACTTTTTTCCCCCCATTTTTTTTTTTTGTTTAATTTTATTTTTTTGTTCCTTTTTTCCACTACAACATGTACAATAGTCACATATTTCATTTATGAAATTCCCCACAATGAAGTGCACATGCCGCCCTGGTTCCTGACCATTCTCTGGCTGCAGAAGGAAATTATTAGCAAGTTATTGCTGCTGCAATGTACACCATCACCGGCCGCAGTGCGGATACTACACCTGATCACTGTGCCCATTGATTGCTATGAAAGACTCCTGCGTTGATAGGAGGGGCTGCTGATAAGTCTTTGGATTTACCAAGAAAAAAAAGAGATAGGATGATGAAACTTTACATTTATTCCATATACTCTCCACTGATGTCAGCACACTTCTTACATCGGTATTCTAGGTTCTGTATGCCTAGCAAAAAAGTAGGATTTCGGTTGTGCCTCAAACCAGACATCCATACCAGCCATGGCATCAGAAATGGTGTGAAATTTGATACCCTTGAGGTAGTTCTTCAGGTTTGGAAACAGATGATAGTTGGAGGGAGCTAGATCTGGTGAATAAGGTGGGTGGTCAACCAGCTGCAAACCTAGCTCTGCCAGTTTTGCTTTGGTCACTTGTGCAGTGTGAGCGGAGGTGTTGTTGTGACGCCCTGACGGGTCAGGTAGTCACACTTAGGCCCCCGCATAACACCCTTCCATCACCTAGGTTACACACAGCCAACCAGAAACCCTAGTCACCTCCCCCAGGAAAAGACAGGCACATGAGTGGGCGAGACCAGACGGAAGGAAACGCCCACCTAGGGGTCTGGAGAGCCCGGGTCAGGAAAAACAGGAGTTGAAGTTTAGCTTTGGAGTGGAGTGGAGTGAGTCCAGGCCTGTGCTATAGGCCTGAGGCTGAACTGACAGGTGTCAGGGTCGGAGCCCTGACACATTGGCTAGGTGGCAGACCGTGGGCCCGTAGCTAGCAGGAGACGGGAAGACAGCTCGCAGAACCGAGGTGGACCGGGGCAGGGTTGGAGCCCGCTGGAACCGACATCGGGGACCCGACCGGAAGCCGTGCACAGAGCAGTGCAGTGTTATTAATGACCCGTAGTTCCCAGCGCCATTGATTTTAGTGTAAGCAGGTTTTTGCGGCAAATCACTGTAAAGTGCGGGGTTAAAAATTCTCATCAAAACATAGTCTGTGACGTTCCCTGGGTCACATTTCGTGATTGTAAATGTGACGGTGCAAATTCCTTTATTGGACGGACGGACACACACACACACACTCAGCTTTATATATTAGATTATACACCCTACATATGCCCTGTACATGTCACGTATAGTGTGTAATGTAATGTAATTCTGAATATTGACCTGCCATATCCTAAAGGTGTGTAATATGCGCTCTGTTAGGATTTCACTTGCTGATTCGAGTAGTTGTCACCTGATCACTCACATGCGATTTGCAATGTGTGGTCATCTGCCGAATGACGTCTCCTCCTGTTTCTCTCAAATTGAAAATGATAACAATGAGAGACGCAGGAGGAGACGTCATTCAGCAGATGACCCCGAGTCTGCAAATCACTTGTGAGTGATTTCATTGGCAAATTAAATCCTAACAGTGTGTATTACACATTTTGTGGGTTCGACCAGTCAATGTGCAGCAGAGCAGGGAGACGCCATTGGGCACTGAGGATCACGCTTACGTTTTCATCCCTTGTCCAAGGCATTGCACTATTTGTTGCTTTTTGGCAGCAGAGAGATCCTTTTTCTTTCTCATATCACTTGAAAACTGTGGCCTGCTTAATATTGTGGAACATCCTGTTTTCCTTTTATTGGGCTCACCTGGAAACTAATTATCACAGGTATCGGAGATTGATTTCAGTGATCCAAAGAACCCTGAAGCACAATTCCATCAATGAGTTTCATTTAAGAGAAAAAAAAATGAATCGGCATGACACTTAAATCCAATTTGCATAATTTGGAACATGGGGTAGATGCTGTCAGTGCACCCTGCCAGAACGCTGTACACCTCTGCCTGCTAAGGTATTCACTATAATGGGTGATCCTGCACTGAGCTGTACAATTTATGATCCTCTCCATATGCTGCTGCCTTCTGCTGATCTTACATAATTGTGCTTTAGCCTTACTGTATATCACTGCTCTCTTCTGCTTATTATGACGTTTAATATGACGTGTTTTTTATATATATATATATATATATATATATATATATATATATATATATATATATATATATATATACAGGGCTGTATTTTGGCTTCATGCTGCCCTAGGCACTTTAAGTGGTTGCGCCCCTTAGTGATAACATAAAACTGAGTTTTCGCACACGACATCTGTTTAAGGCAGATGTACTCTGTAAAACACTTTAAAAAGTATCAATGAGAAATGAAGGGCACTAACCCCTCAAATGGGGATCACCACAGGCACATCAAAACATAGCAGGAGTATAAAATATTCCCACCACACCGTCCCCACTTATATACTGTGACTGTCACACTGCCCCTAATAAATTAAAACACCACACTGTCCTCACTTATAAGTTATACCCACCACACCTTCCTCGATTATGAAATATGATCTGTACATTGCGAGGGAGCAGCATGATGTGAGGACAATGTCCCATGCATACTGTCCCCTCCTCACAATGTCCCATGCATACTGTCCCCTCCTCACAATGTCCCATGCATGCTGCCCCCTCCTCACAATGTCCCATGCATGCTGCCCCCTCCTCACAATGTCCCATGCATGCTGCCCCCTCCTCACAGTGTCCCATGCATGCTGCCCCCTCCTCACAGTGTTCCATGCATGCTGCCCCCTCCTCAGTGTCCCATGCATGCTGCCCCTTTCCATGAGCTCCTAATGCTGCCTTCCTCTCTTCCATAATGACACCTCCATGTTGCCCCACTCATGCTAAGACCTCCACACTAACGCTTATGCTGAGACCCCCCCCCACACACACACACACACACACACACTACTCCACTCTTGATATTGGCTCCCCTACATTGCTCCACTCCATACTGATCCCACACATGCTGCCCCTTCTCCATAATGAGCTCCCAATGCTGCCCCCCTCTTATTCTGAGTCCTTACACTCCCCCCACCCAATCGATTTTGTCATTGCACTATCCCTCAACCCTTGTCCTCTGTCTCTAGCATTTAGCCCCTCTCTCCCCCAGCATCAGCCTCTATCTTCCCTCAGCATCAGCCTCTATCTTCCCTCAGCATCAGCCTCTCTCCCCCAGTCTCCCCAAGCATCAGCCTCTATCCCCCAGTCTCAGCCTCAGTCTGTCCCAGTCTCCGCCTCAGCCTCCCTCCAGCCTCCCCCAGTCTCAGCCTCTGCCTCCCTCCAGTCTCAGCCTCTGCCTCCCTCCAGCCTCCCCCCACTCTCAGCCTCTGCCTCCCTCCAGCCTCTCCTCAGTATCAGCCTCTGCACCCCCTCGCATGCGCAGATCTCCGGTCTGCATTAGAGACACCCCCACGCTCCTTATGAATCTTCAGCTCTGCGAGCACTTACCTGCTCCAGTGCCCGCCGCCATCTTCCTGGCTCACGTGAGTATCTTCTTCTGACACCGGCTTCCATTGCGGCGTCCTGCTGTGAGCTCTGCATGTGATGTCCACACAGCAGTGGACGCAGCACAGAGGAAGGAGCGGATTGTCGCGCGCCTGTGACCCCGGAAGTGCAGGCGTCGGCAGTTCCAGGGTCAATCAGCTCCCTGTGCTCGGAGACCGCAGTTTGTTTGCATTCGCGTCTTAATTGACGCGGACACAAATAAAAGGAGGTGCGCCTCTTCCCCCCTCCCCCCTCCGAAAACACAGATTTAATCGACTGTATAACGGAGGGGGACAGGATCTGTAAAAAAAAAAAAAAAATAATATTTTATTTTTTTTTGCTGCCAGAAGGTGCCGACCCAACATTTGTTCTATGTTCCCATCATATATCTTCCACCCACCATGGATCAGAACCTCTAGATTCTGGCCACCAGAATAAATGCTATGTGCAGCTGCAAAACTGTCAGGAACATGTCCATAGTGAGGTAAAGTAAGGTAAATCCTTGTTTTATTCCTCCATCTCACAGTAGTTGGGTTATTACCCATAGGGTAGGATGCATAATGGTCCATGTAAGTAAAGTGTTCCCGATTCTCGTTTTTTGGGCAACCATAAAAAGTGATTAAACAATATTTTATTTTATGCTTTTGGGTGTTGTTTAGTTTTCATAACTTTTTTTGAGAAGTATTGATATCAAATTTTACATAACTATATTTGGAAGAGGAGTAACTAAAAGTAGGTAAAGTGGATCTATTACCAGATATCATGATACAATCTACATACAATTGCATGCAAAAGTTTGGGCACCCCTGGTCAAAATTACTGTTATTGTGAACAGTTAAGCAAGTTGAAGATGAAATGATCTCTAAAATGCATAAAGTTAAAGATGACACCTTTCTTTGTATTTTAGGCAACAAAAAAAGTATATATCTTTTACATTATTAAATCAAAAAAGGAAAATGGGCTGATGTAAAACTTTGGGCACCCTGCATGGTTAGTACCTTAGCGGCTGCCATTTACATGCTTGTAATGTTGCATGTTTACTGTTTTTTTTTGTTACAGCTCAGTTTTTTGGTGTTTTTGTCTGCTATCTTGCTTCATTGCAAGTTGGGGGCGCAGCCCTCCTTATACTGAGGCTGAACAACCAATTGCTTCCCACTTTGCTGTGTATTTAATCTGGGACCCAGCTGACCACTTGCCACCATTCACATTGGAGTTTTTGATAGACACAAGTCAGGTATATATAATGGTTTTAACTTTAGCTGGTTAGGGACCGTCCCAGATGGGTACACCTTGACGAGGTGGGACAGCTTCTTACGTTTTTGCAAAAATGTACGGTATATACTAAGTACCCTGTTATTAAGCACTTGCATTTTGTTCATTATTATTCAGGGTATTTTTCATAGAATTTTTCTCTTTAGTTTTTTCATGGTTAGTACCTAGTATCATCCCCTTTGGCAAATATCACAGCTTGTAACCGATTTTTGTAGCCAGCCAGGAGACTTTCAATTCTTGTTTGTGGTATATTCATCCAATTCTTCCTTGGAAAAATCTTCCAGTTCGGTCATATTCCTGGCTCGTCTTGCATGCACTGCTCTTTTGAGGTCTAGCCACAGATTTTCGATGCCGTTCAGATAAGAGGACTGTGAGGGCCATTGTAAAACTTTCAGCTTGAGCTTTTTGAGGTCATCTATTGTGGATGTTGACATGTGTTTAGGAGAATTATCCATTTTTTTCCAGTTTTTTTTACTGAGGGGGTTATGTTTGCTTCAAAAAATTAGTTGAAATTTCATTGAATCCATTCTTCCCTCTAACAGTGAAATGTTCCCTTAAAAGAGTAGTACATGTAAGACGACCCACAAATGGGCTGCTAAATGTGAAAGATGAAAATACATTTGTTTCTTTTGCCTAAAATACATAGGAAATGTGTCATCTTTAACTTTTTTGCCTTTTAGAGATCATTTCATCTTCAACTTGCCTGACTGTTCACAATAACAGTAATTGTAACCAGGGGTGCCCAAACTTTACTGTGCCACTGTATATATATACATATATATGTATTCCTGAATGTTTTGAAAATGATTTTATAAGTCTAGATCTTGCTGGACTCATAAAATGCTGTTTTAAATTTGAGAATGACAGACATTTTGACTTTGATTTCCATGGTAAGTGTACCAATCTCATCAGATTTAAGAGGACTAATTAACATATTACTGTATTAATGCACTGTATAATGTATTAGTGCACTGCAATAATGCTAACAGATCCAAAGTAAAAGGTATTTTCCCACTTTAGACATTTGTGACATGTCTACACGGTATATTGGAATTTGGAGGGCATCTATCAGACAGTTAAGGCCGCTTTACACGCAACGACATCGCTAACGAGATGTCATTGGGGTCATGGAATTCGTGACGCACATCCGGCATTGTTGATATCGTTGACACGTCGTTCTAATCTCAAATATTGTTGCTGTTGCAGGACGCAGGTTGTTCGTCGTTCCTGCGGCAGCAAACATCGCTATGTGTGACACCGCAGGAACGAGGAACCACATCATACATGCAGACATCGGCAAAGAGGAAGGAAGGAGGTGGGCGGGATGTTCCGGCCGCTCATCTCCGCCCCTCCGCTTCTATTGGGCGGCTGCTTAGTGACGCCGCTGTAACGCTGAACGAACCTCCCGTTAAAAATGAGGCGGTTCGCCCGCCACAGCGACGTCGCTAGGCAGGTAAGTATGTGTGATGGGGACTAACGATGTTGTGCGCCACAGGCTGCGATTTGCCCATGATGCACAAACGATGGGGGCAGGTGCGATCGGCAGCGGCATCCCTAATGATGTCGCTGCGTGTAAAGTGCCCTTTATGAGACATCTTGTAGATAGGTAATAAATATTTAAGGTGTGAATATCTTTTTATTAAACAGTTTACTGTTTAAAGGGGTTTTCTTTGAGTTAAAACACTTTTAATCTGAAAAGTTGTTTGTGTTAAAGAATGTTTAAATGCATTTTATCTTGCTGTTGAGTTTTTCCTGCTCCCATTATCCGGGGCACATGCCTCTTATTTGCTTTCAGGTATGTGGTTGAGTCGCCAGTGCAGCTTACTACAATTAGAACTTTACATTGTGGCGTCCTGTTCCCACCATCTTTATCTTCCAATTATACCTCCTTGCTCTGTTACTCCCACGATACCTCCATTTTCTATCTATATCCACCCGATACATCTCTTACTACACGAATATAATTAATTCCCTTACAGCTCCTTGTACCAGGTGCACCTTTCCATGTGTGATGGGCTGGAGTCTACTGAAACGGTGCATGGTTTGGAGCTACTGCGAGTTAAGTACAATAACTATGAAAGATGACCCTCCTCTACATGATTGTGCAGAGACTTTAATGGAAAGAGACTACACTTGGGTAAAAACTACTGCAAGGCAAGACCAGTAGCCCAGGATGTTAGTCCTGTCCCATGTACAATATGTGATGGATCATGTGGTGCATATTGGGGCAGTGGCATTAGTCTAGTAAAAATATATGACTGACAGACATAACATTACTATCACAAGACCCACTGACACGCAAAAAAAATAAAATTGGATTAACTCTTTAATTCCTTGCCATTTGTATCATTAACGACAGCAGTCCAAAATTATAATAGACCTACAGAATGAACAGGATATAAAGAAGAGCACACAGACACAATGAATAGAGTTTATTCATTTTTATTGTCATTATCAAATGTAGTATAATTTAATCATCCAGTGCAATTTATAGGATTTACTGCATAAAATGGATGTGAACCAGAGGAAGGCAAAACAACCCCATGTGTGGGGGGAAAAATTCCTTCCTGACCCCAAGTACTGGCGATCGGCTAATCCCTGGTTCACTGCAGTGTCAGCTCTGGATGAGGCCCTGTCACACTGTTATATGGAACATTTTATACATATCTAATACAAATATTTGTATCTTATCTTTATATCTAGAATATTTAAAGGTTTCAAATACAGATCCTTAATAATGACCCTCTAAAAGTAACAGGGATAACACCTAAGATTAATATGATAAGAAACATCTCCTGGATATAATTTTTTTTTTTTTTAAACCTATACTCATCTAGATTTCTCTTTTCTTACCTATACTTATCCTTTTTCACCTATTCCTGTATAAATTTATCCTTTTTTTTAACCTACACTCACCTAAATTTGTCTTTTTTCTTACCTATATCCTTTCTTACCTATATTTATCCTTGTTTGTTTGTTTTTTTTTGTTTTAAAGTATACTCATCTATATTTATCTTCCCTTACCTATACGTATCTTTTTTTTATCTATAACTGCTTATATTTATCCTTGGGGGTTTTTTTTGTTTGTTTTGGGGGTCTTTTAACCTATACTTAGCTATATTTATCTTTTCTTAATTATCCTTATCATTTCCTACCCATACTTGCCTATATTTATCCTTGTTTTTTTATCTTTTTAAACTTATACTCATCTATAGTTATCCTTTCTTACCTATACTTGCCTATATTTATCCTCCATTTTGTAACCTATACTCATCTATATGTATCCTTTCTTACCTATACTTGCCTAAATTTATCCTTGTTTTTGGGGGGGGGGGGGTTTTAACCATTCATCTATATTTATATATATTTATATTTTCTTACCTATATCCTTTCTTACCCATACTTGCCTGCATTTATACTTGTTTTTTTTTTTTTTACCTATACTCATCTATATTTAAAGGGGTTATCCGGCTTCTTTTGACTTTTTTTCATTATTACACTATTGGGCTACATTGGGGCAGGTAAGTAGATAGAGACCACTTACCTGCCCTGCTGTCAGCCCCTCTCCCCCGGCTCAGAGTGGTCATGTGACCGCTCCTGCCGCGATTTTGCTGCTTCCGGTCATTTCATGTCTACATGGGCAGGGCCATGTTGACATGCAAATCTGGAACAGCATGTCGCCTCCCTGCTGGGCTGTACAGTGCGTGGAGTAACCGCCCCCGTTCCCTGCACCCTCCCACACATTGCCCAGCACCCCGTACTTTGCCCACAACCTCCCACACACTCTGTAGTCTCCCTCCCCCGCCTCCTGTGCCCAGCTACGTGCGCCCTGAATTCCAGCCGATTCAGTGTCCAGTTCAATAAGGCAAGGAACAAGAAAGTTGCCCACTTGCTGTCAGATACACTGTCAGCGCTGTGTCCCCAGCGCTTGATCATGTCTACTGCCTGACGCCCTGGGAACTGTCTCCCCCCCCCCCCCCTCCCCCGTGCGCGCTGTCTGTGTCATCATGGGTCATCTGTGTATGTGAATCAGTCTGTGTCCCGCGCCAGCCCCGCGGATGCCCGCACTGCAGCGTGTCAGTGTTTGCCCCCCTCTGCAGTATAAGCTGCTTCTCACCCTGCAGTGCGTGCAGCCGCGGGGATGACGAGCGCTGCTTGTCATCACTGCCCGTGCAGTCTGTGTCCCGCTCCCTGCCAGCCCCGCGGCTGCCCGCACTGCAATGTCAGTGTCTGCCCGCAGTATCAGCAGCTTCTCACGCCGCGGGGCTGGCAGGGAGCGGGACACTGACTGCTAAAGGTGGTGTCACACACAGCGACAACGACGTCGCTGCTACGTCACCATTTTCTGTGACGTTGCAGCGACGTCCCGTCGCTGTCGCTGTGTGTGACATCCAGCAACGAGCTGGCCGCTGCTGTGAGGTCGCCGCTCGTTGCTGAATGTCCAGCTTCATTTTTTGGTCGTCGCTCTCCCGCTGTGACGCACAGATCGCTGTGTGTGACAGGGAGAGAGCGATGAAATGAAGCGAGCCGGGAGCAGGAGCCGGCATCTGGCAGCTGCGGTAAGCTGTAACCAAGGTAAACATCGGGTAACCAAGGTGGTTACCCAATATTTACCTTCGTTACCAGCCTCCGCCGCTCTCATGCTGCAAGCGCCGGCTCCTGCTGTCTGCACATGTAGCTGCAGTACACATCGTGTAATTAACCCGATGTGTACTGTAGCTAGGAGAGCAGGAAGCCAGCGCTCAGTGTGCGCGGCTCCCTGCTCTCTGCACATGTAGCTGCAGTACACATCGTGTAATTAACCCGATGTGTACTGTAGCTAGGAGAGCAGGGAGCCAGCGCTCAGTGTGCGCGGCTCCCTGCTCTCTGCACATGTAGCTGCAGGTTAGATTAGATGAGATAATTACCTGCTGTGACGATCTCCTGCCTCCTGACGTCACCGCGGTCACTGCCTTCTCTGCCCGTCTCGCGGGCGGCCCGAGACTGTCACTAGCAGTGACGTCACGGGCTCTCTCGATACTGCGTAGAACGCGGCGGGCATAGAAGTGACAGCGCTGACGTCAGCAGAGCAGGAGATCGTTACTGTAGGTAATGATCTCATCTAACCTCCTGACGGCAGCGCTCGGCATCCCCTGCAGTGACCTGGGCTGACCTATTGATGTTAGCTCAGGTCACTGCATGGCTCTCCCAGCCAATGGGGAACATTTTGTTCTTCATTGACTGGGAGTCTCATTGACTATGGTATGGATCGCCGTGCGACCCCCTTATTGGATTACGCCGGACCCGGATTTGATTGTTCTTGTCAATAAATTGTTGAAAGAGGGAATGTGGGGAGTGTTTTTTCAAATAAAACTTTTTTTGTTGTCTATTTTTTATTTCTTACTGAATGGGTTGGTGATGTCGGGTATCTGATAGACGCCTGACGTCATCAAGCCCTGGGCTTGATGCCAGGTGACATTACACATATGGCATCAACCCCATATATTACCCCATTTGCCAACGCACCAGGGCAACGGGATGAGTTGGGGCAAAGCGCCAGGATTGGCACATCCAATGGATGCGCCACTTCTGGGGCAGCTGTAGCCTGCTATTTTTAGGCTGGGGAGTGTCCAATAACGGTGGACCTCCCTAGTCTGAGAATACCAGACCACAGCTGTCCGCTTTACCTTGGCTGGTGATGCAATTTGGGGGGGACCCCACGTTTTTTGTTTTAAATTATTTATTTAATTTTAAACAACAGCGTGGGGTGCCCTCTGTTTTGGATTACCAGCCAAGGTGAAGCTGCCAGCTGTGGTCTGCAGGCTGCAGCCGTCTGCTTTACCCTAGCTGGCTACAAAAGATAGGGGGGACCTCACGTCGTTTTTTTTTAATTATTTATTTTTTATTGGCTAAATACAAGGGTAAGCACCCTTTAGTGCCACATGAAAGGCACTAAAGGGTGCCAGCTTAGAATATGCGGGGGGGTGGGACATTATATTGGTCTTTCTCATCTATTATCTATCCTTCTATATATCCCTTGATTCATTCATCCATCCCTCTATTTATCCCTCTAGCTATCTGTCTCTATCTATCCCTCTATCTAGCTGCTTCCGTTTTTTTGCAGTTTGAAAAAAATAGGAAGGTACGCAGATGACACACGGACCATATACGGAACGGAACGGATGCCACACAGTTGCATCCGTGAAAAAACATGACCATTTTTTTGCGGACCGCAAAAACGGGGCAGTCCTGTGAATGTAGCCTAATCAAGAGGCTTATGAGGGTGATGTATTTAATTACAAAAAACTGTTTTTTTCTTGGTGTATGTGTTTATTACTGTCACTTACAGATTACTAAGGAGGGGGGGGGGTGTCTCATAGACCCTGACGATTAATATCTGGCTTAGAGGCAGCTGTGGGCTGTGATTAACTTCATATTAGCCTGATTGCCACCGCCCCAGAGCAACCAGGAAGAGCCAGGTAAAGTGCTGGGATTGTCACATCTAATGGATGTGACAATCCTGAGTGGCTCCAGGCTGCTATTTTTAGGCACGGGGCGGCTCAATAAATAGGGGTCTCCCCAGCCTGACAATACCAGCCCCCAGCTTTTGTGGTTTATCATGCCTGGGTACCAAAATTCGGGGGGACTGAATTTCATTTATTTTTAAATTATTTTTGTAAATCAAGAAAAAAGCCGCATGCAGTTCCTCTTATTTGGATAAACAGCCAAGATAAGCGCACGGCTGGGGGCTGCATACTGTAGCCATATGCTTTTTCTGTTCTTGGTGTCATAATATGGGAGAAAAACACAGTGAAAAATTTTATGCGTTTTATACCACAATAATGATCCGCTGAGTTGAATTGCTTTCCCGCTCATCAACCGTCTTGGCGCCCGTGATTGGTTGTAAGCAGATGCTTTCACATACGCTAAGGATGCGTCTGACTGCAACCAATCACAGGAGACAGGACAGCCGGAGGACGGGGAAAGCAGTGCATATGAATGAGCAGTAATTAGCGGCCCAGCAAGTGAAGGAGAAGCCACGGGAGCAGTGTACAGCTGCAACGGAGCCTCGGTCAGTATGAAGCGCTTTCTTCTTTTTTTTTTTTTTACTTTACTATTAAAGGGGTTATCCGGCTTCTTTGACTTTTTTTTTTATTTCCCTATTGGGCTACATTGGGGCAGGTAAGTAGATAGAGACCACTTACTTGCCCTGCTGTCAGCCCCTCTCCCCCGGCTCAGAGTGGTCATGTGACCGCTCCTGCCGCAATTTTGCTGCTTCCGGTCATTTCATGTCAACATGGGCAGGGCCATGTTGACATGCAAATGTGGAACAGCATGTCGCCTCCCTGCTGGGCGGGTACAGTGCGATGAGCCCCACCCCCTTCCCTGCACCCTCCCACACATTCCCCCGCACCTCTTTTACTCTCCAGTAACCTCCCCCTGCACTGCTGTGGGGTCCGTGACCTGGGGGAGGGGCCTGGCGGCGGCTGCCGTGGTGTCAGCGCCAGCACCGGGCCCCCTGCTCAGGATCACACATTCAAATGTACCAGCATCACAGATCACAGATGCCGGTACATTTGAAAGTGCTGATGAGAAGCAGCGCAGCGCTGCTTCTCATCACTGTCCCTCCCGCTGTCTGTGCTCTCTTCAGCACAGCGGTGACGTCACTACTGTGCTGATATGTCCAGAGCACAGACAGCTGGCGAACGTGCAGGAGCGGCGGGGACCGAGGACGGGTGAGTATGTACTCCCTACATGTGTTCCCTATGGGGGGGTGGGGGTGCAGAGCCATATGTGTGCGTGTGCAGAGCCATATGTGTGTGTGTGCAGAGCCATAGGTGTGCGTGTGCAGAGCCATATGTGTGCGTGTGCAGAGCCATATGTGTGCGTGTGCGGTACAGAGCCATATGTGTGCGTGTGCGGTACAGAGCCGTGCGTGTGCGGTGCAGAGCCATATGTGTGCGTGTGCGGTGCAGAGCCATGTGTGTGCGTGTGCGGTGCAGAGCCATGTGTGTGCGTGTGCGGTACAGAGCCATATGTGTGCGGTGCAGAGCCATATGTGTGGGTATGCAGAGCCATATGTGTGCGGTGCAGAGCCATATGTGTGCGTGTGCGGTGTAGAGCCATATGTGTGCGTGTGCGGTACAGAGCCATATGTGTGCGTGTGCGGTACAGAGCCATATGTGTGCGGTGCAGAGCCATATGTGTGGGTGTGCAGAGCCATATGTATGCGTGTGCAGAGCCATATGTGTGCTTGTTCGGTGCAGAGCCATGCGTGTTCGGTGCAGAGCCATATGTGTGTGTGCAGTGCAGAGCCATATGTGTGCGTGTTCGGTGCAGAGCCATGCGTGTGCAGTGCAGAGCCATATGTGTGCGGTGCAGAGCCATATGTGTGGGTGTGCGGTACAGAGCCATATGTGTGCGTGTTCGGTGCAGAGCCATGCGTGTGCGGTGCAGAGCCATATGTGTGCGTGTGCGGTGCAGAGCCATATGTGTGCGGTGCAAAGCCAGATGTGGGGCTGTCATTTGCAATGCTGTAGTGATACCAGGTCAGGTGCTGGGGAAGAATACTGACAGGGAATGTGTGTGCTGGGGGCGGGCAGAGGATGGGGCTGGACACTGGGGTGGGTGGTGACAGCTCTGACTGAGGTTTTGCACAGGAAGTGGTCATGTTTGCTGGATCTGAATGTAAACAAGGTGCTGCAGAGAATAAAGGGATAATTCAAGAGGAACAAAAGTTAGAAAACAAAAAATAATGTAAGTGTGATTTATATGACAATACAGCACAGATAAACTCAAAAAATTTTGTTAAGCTAATGACGGACAACTCCTTTAACTTTTCTTACCTATACTTGTATAAAATGTATCCGTTTTTTTTTATATTCATCTACATTTATAATTTTCTTACCTAGATCCTTTCTTACCTTTATTTGCCTATATTTTTACTTGCTTTTTTTGTTTTAATAACCTATAACGCCTCTATATTTCTCTTTTGTTACCTATACTTATCCTTTCTTACTTATACTTGTGCTTCTTTTCTGTACTTATCCTTTATGTATACTTACCTTTTCTTACCTTAACAGAGTGTTTATAAAGGAGGAGATCCTGGCCCTTGCTCTTCTCATCCTTCTTGCAGGAATGCGGGGCCAGGCGCAGCAGAGGGTTTCCTCTTCCTCGTCTATATTTGTGCTGCCTTTTTCTGAGACAGGTTCTTCCCGCACTATATAAAAACAAAAAAAACAAAAAAAGTGAGCCGGAGTATGAGATGGTATACATGGAACTTGTGAGACCATGTTCACACTGGCCATGAGACAAAGAGAAACCAAGGAAAAAATTGTGAAAACATACCCTGCTGTAACTAAATAAAAGCAAAGTGCATATAAACATAGGGTACTTAGTAAACACTGTTTTTGATCAAAAAAAGCATAAAGCTATCCCACCAAACGTCAAGGTGTACCCAGTTGGGATAGTACCTACACTCTCTAATATTAAAACCTTACCATGGGTCTAAAATAGGCCTCAATGTGGCTAAGGGCTGAGAGTGACCGGGTCCCAACAGGACACACACAGTCAGGGGGATTCACAGAATTAAATGTCCAGCTCGCTGAGAAGGGGGCCACTCCCTGTTTGTACTGAATACAAAAAAAACTACATAAAAACAAAAAAGTGAGCCAGAGTATGAGAGCCGGAGTATGAGACAAAGAGAAACCAAGGAAAAACCAAGGACATTTAATTCTGTGAATCCCCCTGACTGTGTGTGTCCTGTTGGGACCCGGTTACTCTCAGCCCTTAGCCACATTGAGGCCTATTTTAGACCCATGGTAAGGTTTTAATATTAGAGTGTAGGTACTATCCCAACTGGGTACACCTTGACGTTTGGTGGGATAGCTTTATGCTTTTTTTGATCAAAAACAGTGTTTACTAAGTACCCTATGTTTATATGCACTATGCTTTTATTTAGTTACAGCAGGGTATGTTTTCACAATTTTTTCCTTGGTTTCCCTCTTCCCGCACTATAGTAGTGACGATTTCTTCTGGAATATGCTCTGTCTCCTATAAACATAGTGAAGTAAAACTAAAGAATTTAAATGTCGCAATTTAGCTATTAAATATTTAGAGATACTATTACCAAGAGACACAAGCCTGACATAATCTCTTTATTTCCCCAAACTTCTCCAATTGGTACACGAAGACTCCAGATGGACAAGGATTGCTTTTACATGTGTGGTAGAAGTACAATCTTTAAAATTAACATCCTTCTTCGGATTCTGTATGTCTTTCAAGCTCTTCTGATTAGGGTTCCCTTGTCCTTCTTCAGGTGTCTTGCTTCCATTGAAACCATGTTCATATGGTCTGGTAAGCCCAGTACTGTAGGAGCAGAACCATATTCTATTATTCTAAAATATCAGGAGTGATAGCGTTGCCCGACTTCAGATCTTAATATATAGCCCCCCACCTTTCTAGAATCCTAGATTGGTGTAGGAATGGTAGAGTGAAAGCCTGAGTTAGGATGGAGCAAAGCAAGTAGCAAGCCTACTCTTTGGCTGGACGTGTCCTTGGTGAAAGCCCTTAAAACTAATGCTATAATTGGGGCTGCTGTACTCATCCCACGATCCGTTCTCATATTTTACCACTATCTTACTCTGTGTTCCCTATTTTGGGTAATCCACTTTTCTCCTAGGGGTTAGAGAACAAAGTATTTTGTGCCTGGCTAAAAGAAGGCGTCTTCTTTTGTGGCTGGATTTATTTGGCCTTTAAAGAAATACCATCTTGGCCTTTCTATTCCCTTATCCCTGAGAACCTGGAGAGTTGGTCAGCTTTCCCACTGTTTCCATTCATTCCCTTTTAGACTTTATTATAATAACAACAAGACACCTTTTGAGATTCCGTGTTTGGACATGGGCCCATTAAGACACACTTTATTCTTCCAATAATACTTGCTAATCAAGACCAACCTAACACAAATTTTCAAACCCAATTGGAAGGAGATTTGGGCTCTCTCTGACCAAGAATCATTGGAGACGTATCTTCACCTTAATGCATAACTTACCTATATGTTCCTGTTTACATGATGAGGCCAGGTAGAAAATACTCTCTCGGTGATATAGGGTCCCCACTCGCCTACACTCAATCTTTCCAAAAGCTAGTCCCCTGTGTCCTTTATGTTGGAGATGTGGGGAGGAGGAGGGTGATATGTTACACATTTTTTGGTCCTGCAGGTTTCTTTTTCTTTTTTGGGGGAAAGAGCAGCAAGTGATTCGTGAACTCACAAATCTCATTTCAGACCTGAACCCAGCTCTCGGTCTTATCTATGAATGTGACATCCCTCTAAAAGCATACAGGTATTCGATATTAAGACATTTAATTGTGACTACAAGAGCGTGCATCCCTCTGCTCTGAAGGAAAGATACCGCTGTGGCAGTCTCCCTCTGGTTTACTAAAATAAATGAGGTGATGTTAATGGAGGAACTCTCTTCTATGAACCTACAAACCTGGTTTTAGTGGATGGATTTTAATTTGTTGAATGGCTAGCTGGTGTTTATCGGGGAGATCTGACCTGCACTCTTTGGGTCACACCTTTTGAACACCTATCTCTATTGTGTTCCCTCCCTTCCCTTACCCTATCCTCTTTTCTTCTTTTGCTTTTCTATTTTTTTTTGCTTTTCTCTTTATTCTTCTTCCTTCTTTGTTAACTTTTATAACTGGATTGCTACACTCAGCATGGACAATTACGGTTATGTATTTTCATATCCTGCTCTTTAATGGTCAATTTGTATTATTGACCTACACAGCCTTCAGGATTTGAGTAATGCGTTAATGTCTGTTTTTGTTATTTCCCTTCCCTCAGCGTGTGCACACGGCTTTGTACCGCTCAGCATTTAGCTTTTGTGATGCCGAAGTGTGTGTGTGTCTTGGCTTCAGAGAGACTCACTGCGCATGATCGGAAGTTGTCCGCACTTCCAGTCATGTGCACTACTCTGATGCCGGGTGTATATGTCCCGACTTCCGAGAGGTGTAGTACGGACAACGGACAACTTCCCATCATGCGCAGTGAGTCTCTATGAAGCCGGGACTCATACACCTGGCGTCACAAAAGCTCAATGCTCTGAGGTACAAAGCCATATGCATGCACAGCTTTGTATCAGGCTGCCGATGATGCTGGCTGTTGTAAATCATGTTATTGTGACACCCCTGAGGCTTCAGTTGCCACAGGGTACTGCACCTCACTTAAGGTGCAGTACTCACCCTGGATCTAGAGGAAGTTGGTACTGGTTCCACCACACACCAAATCATCCACACAACCAGGTTGGCCTCTCCACTGGGGACGGGGTAGGGTCTTAAGGCAGTCACTAAACATGGGGGGAAGCCACCCACTAGCGACAGAGAACCGGGGGAGGGACAGCTACCAGGGGGAGTCAGGAGCAACATAACAGTCAGCGAGTTCTCCAGCAGGAGAGGAAAAGAGCAGTCGGGATTTACCTGTGGCTCTGGTGGGACGCAGGAGTCAATACGGTCACCGAGGGTAGAGCTTGATTGCTCCCTCGGGACCGGCGCTGAGAAGGGTGCAGAATCATAGGGTGGATCATTCTGCAGGCCAGGGGATTGCATGTCCCTCTGGCCCCCACAGTTCCCAGAGCACAGTGCTACACAGGGTCCGGGGTCGTGTTCCAAGGCAGGCCCCACAACGGACCCGTGGCACCTGCATACGGGATGGGAGTAAACACTTTTCAAGAACCGGGGTCCCCAAGAAGCTTCAGGCCACGGGGATCCAACACCAAGTGCAAGTAAGAAGGGCCCACCATCCACTGTACCGGTTCTGACCTACAACGGATCCGAGATCGACTGTTGCCCATCACGACGGAGACTGGCATCTCCCGGGTAAACCAGGACTGTGAGTAAACGAAACCTTGAACCCGCAGAGACTGTGCTAGAGTGGTGCTTTAATTAATTAATCAGTCTCAAACATTTGTGTTTGCTAGACTCTGCCCACAAAGCAGAAAAGAACAAAACAATCAAAACGGGCAAAGATAAAGACAAACTTCAATAAAGGCACAAATAGAAAAATGAATTAGATGCCAACAAAAAATGCACAAAACACACAAAAGGTAGACAAAAAAAACAGGCACAAAGGCAATGAGAAATCGGAGCCTGTAACCTAGAGCCCATTGCCATGTGTAATGATTCTAGAGTTTAAAGGGAACCTTTCAGCAGATTTGGGGCCTATAAGCTGCGGCCACCACTACTGGGCTCTTATATACAGCATTGTAACATGCTGTATATAAGAACCCAGGCCGCTGTGGATAACATAAAAATGACTTTATAATACTTACCTAAACGGTCTCTGCGGTGGAGTTGGGTCATATGGGCGTCTCCGTTCACCGGTGGTGGCGCCTCCTCTTTTGCTATCTTCGTCCTCCTTCTTCTGAAGCCTGTGTGCATGATGCGTCCTACGTCATACACACTCGCCGGTCCCGCGCAGGCGCACTACAATACTTTGATCTGCCCCGCTCAGGGCAGATCAAAGTGCACCTGTGCAGAACCTCAATGCCGGCGAGTGTGTATGACGTAGGACGTGTCATGCACCCCAAGCTTCAAAAGAAGGAGGACAAAGATGGCCGAAACAGGAGGCGCCGGCACCGGAGAACGGAGACGCCCATATGACCCAACTCCTCCGCACCGGCCGTTAAGTGAGTATTATAAAGTATATAAAGTAATTTTTATATTCACAGCTGCCTGGGTTCTTATATACAGCATGTTAGAATGCTGTATTCAGTGTATCAACCCATATTCTATCCACCGCCATTAACTTCAAAACGGCGGCAGCTATAGGCATAGAAGTGGTGTCTAGGTATAGTAAAGTAGCTACCCAGTGAAACCACCTATAGCGCCACCTGATGGAAAACATCGGAGTTAGCATTTTTATTGCGAAAACTGAACGAGATAGAGAAAAAAAGTGAATTACAAAGTTGTAGGGAATCAATTCAATACGAATCGACATCTTGCATACAGGAATGCTATGATTAGAACATGTAAAACTCTCAAGGCTGCGGATATGAAAGGATACCTCATGGAGACCTTCCTACAAGTCATTGGGTACGGTGGCTGCGTGGAGTGGCCTCCACGCTCACCTGACCTGACCTGACCCCATTGAACTTCTCTCTGTGAGGTCACATCAAACATGTGTATGCGACCCCTCCACCAACATTGCAGGACCTACGACGACGTATCACAGATGCTTGTGCAAATGTGTCACCTACCATATAGCACAACGTGCAGCAAGATACAGTATGCTGTCCAGAGTCCAGATGTTGAGTCCTGTGTCCAGAGTTCAACATTTTAATGAATTTGTATTCCCAGACCCTGCGATGGCTCTGTGATCTGAAGTTGCATTTTAATATGACAACTTTCATATGGTTTATGTTGTGTCCAGAAGCACAGAAATGTTTGGCCACAGGTAAATGGATTTTGTCTGTAATTGTGTGGCGGTGAGATCTCATTTTCGTCTACGGCCAGGCCCTCAGATATAATTGTATCTGTTCCAGCCCTGCAGACAGGGATGAACACTTAACCCATCTTAAAAACACATTTCTAAACCAAGGCTACCACCCCACCTCCATAGAAGTTCAGATCATTAGAGCAACAAGGACCCCTAGAAGTGAACTGCTTCAATACAAACAAAAAGAGGAAAATAGTTGAGTACCTCTGGTGGTGACATACAACCCACAGCTTGAGGTACTGAGAAGAACGGCCAAGAAACTTTACCACATTCTACACATGGATAACCGGTTAAAAATAATATTCAAAAGATCCTCCATTGCTGTGGTACAGGAAACCTCCTAATTTAAGGAGCATCATGATCCGAAGTTCTATGCCCTCAGACACACCAAGAGGAACTTATCCTTGCAATGTAAAGAGCTGCAAAACCTGCATTCATGTAGAGACCAAAGACTGGATACAGATCCCCAACACACAGAAGAACTACAAAATTCCTGGGACATTCACATGTTCCTCTTCCAACGTGGTGTACTTAATCCTGTTCACTATATGTCCTATTGGGGGTCTCTATGTTGGAGAAACAGGACAGAGACAGAGCAAGGATGAGATCTCATCGCCACACAATTACAGACAAAAAAAATCCATTTACCTGTGGCCAAACATTTCTGTGCTTCAGGACACAACATAAACCATATGAAAGTTGTCATATTAAAATGCAACTTCAGATCACAGAGCCATCGCAGGGTCTGGGAATACAAATTCATTAAAATGTTGAACTCTGTGGACACAGGACTCAACCTGTCAGAAGGATTTATGGCCCATTACAAAATCTGAGGAGTCTATTCCAGAGACTCACCAGACCTCTGATCCTACATGGATACTGGGACAATAAAACTCACACCACTAAGCAAAGCTAATTAAGGATTCACTTTCTAAGATCAGTGTTTCTTTAAATGTCTTTTATTATGCCATCCTTCTGCTCTGTTTGTGCATATATTTGTGTTTCTTAAGGTATTTTGTCATACCATGCCTGATGAAGGGACCTGAGATGTCTTGAAAGCTTGCTTTGTAACATCACTTCATTTTATTTTAGTTAGCCATTAAAAAGGTATCACAAGATTATAATTTTGTTCCTCTCACTGAGAACATTCAATAATTTTCCTTACTCCCAGCAATCACCTCGGTACTCTTGCAGTGTCGCTCCAGGATCTCATCATAAGTGATGTCCAGGTGCGTCATCTCAGGGGCCTAGTCTGCCGCCTGCGCACTAAAGAGATACAAAAAACCCATGAAGAGGATTCCCGGATCCATTTGAGGGGCATCGTGAGGGGGGGATGGGGGGGGGGGTGTCAGGACGCAACCTACACTATTGTTATCGCCGCAGTCGTCTGAAAATATCTGGTCTCGATGTGGATGGAGAATTTCAGAAGAAACATGCACTCGAGAAAAGAGAGAAAGCATTGCGTTATAACGTCCTCCAGTCACATCCAAAGCTACAACTACTAAATCTTCAGCTAGGAGCGCAGATATTCGCCATATCTGAGTGACGAATAATTCTGCTTACCATATACGCTGTGGGCGAGCCTGACGACGAAGGGTTAATACGGTTAGTTGATCACAGAGGAATAAAGTAAATTTATATATATATATATATATATATATATATATATATATATATATATATATATATATATATATACACACACACACACACACACACACACACACACACACACTAGCTGTACTACCCGGCTTCACCCGGGTTAATAACTGTTGTTAACAAAATAGAATGTATTAACATTCCCGGGATAGAATGTATAAATAGAATGTATTAACGCCCAGGATAGTAACTGCCTCTCTGTTTCTCTTTCTTTCCCTGTCTGCCTCTTTCCCTGTCTGCCTCTTTCTTTCCCTGTCTGCCTCTTTCCCTGTCTGCCTCTTTCTCTTTCTTTCCCTGTCTGTCTCTGTCTCTTTGTGTCTGTCTCTTACCCTGTCTATGTCTGCCTCTTTCCCTGTCTGTGTGTGCCTCTTTCCCTGGCTGCATTGTGACATGCCAACATTCCATATAAGGGCGTGGCAGCGCATTCTTCTGAAGTTCTGCCTGCACCGTGGCTCCCAGCTCCATTCGCCTTAATGGAGGCAGGTTTTTTGGCGAATAACTGTAAAGAGCGGGCTTAAAATTTCCCCTCAAAACATAGCCTATGATGCTCTCGGGGTCCAGAAGTGTGAGTGTGCAAAATTTTGTGGCTGTAGCTGCGACGGTGCAGATGCCAATCCCGGACATACATGCACACAGCTTTATATATTAGATATATCTCTATCACATCATTATATATATATATATTACATACACACACACATACATACACATTATATATATATATATATATATATATATATATATATATATATATATATATATATATATATATATACACACGCACACACACACATACACACATATACACACATATATATATATATATATATATATATATATATATATACACATATACATACATACATATATATATATATATATATATATATATATACACACATACATATATATTGTGAGACTGTGACCGGGGTTGTCTATGACGGCCGGTACGTCTCGCCCCGGTTGTGCTCCCTCCATGTATAGAAAGCAACTCCACTCCAGGGTTAATGCTGTTTCCCTGCAGGCTGAAAGGAGGGTTAAAAGGAAACAGGAACATGGGCGTGGGTCCCTAGTGTGAGGGAGTGAACACAACTCCCTGAGTTTCTGCCAGAGAAACACATGTGTGCTGTTTTGGACTTTTGGTTTGTGCAATAAACCGTGTGCTGTGACCATTGGTGCCTGGATCCCGTGTCTTCTGCCGCGCAGCCGACCAAGCTACCTCACAGATGGTGGAGAATGCAGGCATGCCAGCCCGGTGAGGTGTAGCATCCATCCCTGGTGACCCAGTAGCGCATGTCCTGGATTCGAGCGGCTATACTACAGCCCAAACCCGGCGACGCCATGGAGGACATACTAAAGCAGCTGGCTCAGGCTAATGCACAGCAACAACAGACCAATGCACACCTGCTCCGGTCGTTGGATCGTCAGCAGCAATCCTTGCAATTGCAGGAACAAAGGCACCAAGAACAGATGGTTCTCCTGGCCAAGTCGATCCGTGCTGGACCGGCAGCAACAACCCCGGGACCGGGTGACGACGGCAGCGTCCGGAAAACGGTGAGACAAGCGTTGCAAAAGATGACCCCGGGGGATGATGTGAAAGCGTTCCTGGCGGTGTTTGAGCGGGTGGCCGAGCGGGAAAAGCTGCCGACCCCCCAGTGGGCTGAGGTATTGTCGCCCTATCTGACGGGGGAGCCCCAAAAAGCGTACCTGGACCTCTGTACCGAGGACGCCATAGAATATGAGACCCTGAAAGCCGAAATACTTGCTCGGTTGGGGGTGAATACCTATGTACGGGCTCAGCGGGTAAATCAGTGGTTCTATGAGGAAGTCAAACCCGTACGCTCCCAGGCCTATGACTTGTTGCATCTGGTAAAGAAGTGGTTGCAGCCTGACACTCTGAGCCCTGCGCAAATGGTGGAAAGGGTAGTGGTTGATCGCTTTGTGCGCACTTTACCCGTCACCATTCAACGGTGGGTAGGACAGGGCGACCCAAGTACCCTGGACCAATTAGTGTGCCTGGTGGAGCGGCATGTGGCTACGCAGGACTTGATACGGGACACTGAGACTTTGCGTGCCGCCCGTCGGTCCGGCCCCTCCAAGCCTCGGGCCAAGGACCCACCGCTGACACCGGTGCGGGAGTCTGCTACCGTCCCGTCTGAGGCCGCGCCCGCCGTCCCTGAGGTCCGGAAGGCTATGTACCCTAAACGACAATTCGTCAAGGGGGTTTCCTTCCCTATTAGATGTTGGCGGTGCCAGCGGGTGGGACATATGGAAGCCCAGTGTCCACTCATCACGGAGCCCATGGATTGTGGGGTTACCCGGCGGGGTTCAATGTATGCTCAGGCGGTGTGTACCGCGGACCTTGTCTCCCCGGAGACTGAGCCCCACTTGTGCCAAATACAGGTGAATGGATGTCCGGTTATAGGCTTGTTGGACTCCGGAAGCTTAGTGACCCTTGTGCGAACAACCCTAAGGGCTGAAGTAAAGGCCACAGGACGTACCGTGGGGGTGGTTTGCATACATGGGGACCGCCGAGACTATCCCACGGGGGTTGTCACCATCACAGCACCCTGCGGGCAGGTGCAACATGAGGTGGGACTTATGAACACTCTTCCCTATGACGTGATCCTAGGAAGGGATCTGCCGTATTTTTGGACTCTATGGAAGGGGCCTCCTAAGTCCCCTCAAGTATTGGACAGTCCGGGACCTGAGCCCGACAATCCCGAATCCGGGACGCCTGCCGTAGGGGTCCCCATGTTAGGGACAGAATGTGAACCCGATAGGTCGCCCCTAGAGGTATTGGCAGGAGAGGCTGAGATGGTCGAGCCCATCCCGGAGTTGGAGGCGTCCCCGGATACGTTTGGGACAGCCCAACTCCAGGACCCTACATTAATACATGCCCGGAGTCGGGTGACAGTAGTTGACGGGGTGGCACAGCTGCCCGGTGCCCAGGTAAGGTACCCCCATTTCGCTCTTAAGCAGGATTTACTCTACCGGGTAGATGAAATACGGGGCGTGGGGGTAGAGCAGTTGGTGGTGCCCCAGCCGTATCGCCGGCGGGTCCTCGACTTGGTTCATAAACACCTGATGAGTGGCCACCTAGGGGTCAAGAAAACGCAGGAGCGAATATTGCAAAGGTTCTATTGGCCCGGGGTCTTTGGGGAGGTAAAACGGTTCTGCGAAACCTGCCCGGAGTGTCAGCTTACGGCACCCCTGACCCACTTTCGCAGTCCGTTGGTACCGTTACCCATTATAGAAGTCCCTTTTGAACGGATAGGGATGGATCTGGTGGGGCCCCTCGTAAAGTCCGCTCGAGGGCACCAACACATCCTAGTGATCGTTGACTATGCCACCCGGTATCCA
>NW_027442099.1:137500-140000 GCF_048569485.1 Anomaloglossus baeobatrachus | reverse complement strand
CTGTGCTTTCAGGCAGGTGGAGACCTGGGTGCGTGTCCCAAAGCAAAGGCGATACAAGATCCACAATGAAGAGATGAAAGGTCGCACTCCAAAGGTCGAATAAAATATTTTTCTTTTTATTCCACGATCACATCAGTGGTACAGGTATAGTGAGGGAGGATGAGGGTGTGCCACGTCGGACGACGGCAGCCGTTTCGCAAGTAACCTTGCTTCTACGGGTCCAGTGCATGCAAAGGTGCTGCATCCACCCTTAAATAACAGGTGAATTGGGTGCAGCATCCTTGCGTGAATAAAGTGCAAATTAAAAACATATACCAGCTGCACATGTATCAGATTCACATAGAAACTTGTTACATATCAATTCCAAAATGGATTATAAATAATCGTAACATACATGGGTATAGTTAGAGTAGAAAATTAGATATAATATTCATTATAATTTAGCCAAAGACATCTCAGAAAACACTATAAAAAACAGGCTTATAGGAAAAAACAGGATTATAGGAACACTGACAAATCATTTTTATCGTTCAAGCCAAGGGGACCGAGAGCATTTAAGTCTATGATCAATCTCGATTCTTTTCTAAGTAAAGAACGGTGCATATCACCTCCTGTGGGACAAGGATTAATTTTTATTACGCCTGCAAATTTTAAAAGGCGTGGATTACCACTATGATGTTCCTGCATATGGGCAATTAAACGTGGAGAACCTATCCCGGAGGTTATAGACTTAAAATGCTCCCTAAATCGAACATATAAAGGCCGAATTGTTTTACCTATATAATATTTTTGACAGGGGCAAAAAATAACATATACCAGATAATTAGACTTACATGTGATAAGATCTTTTATTTTGAATAGCTCAGTACCGATTTTTAAAGTGTCTCCTGTACAGTGATATTCACAAAAGGGGCAGCCGCCGCACCTATGATTTCCTTTGATTTTATTTCGGTCTAGCCACGTACCTAGTTTAGGTGTAGTAATACGATTATCTACCAGAACATCTCCTATGTTTTTGCACCGCCTATATGAAATCAGAGGACCCTCGTTTGTCATTCCACAGAGATCCTTGTCTTTATTAATTAAATGCCAGTGTTTTTTGATGCTTGATTTTATTGCATCATACATGGAGTTAAATTTAAAATTAAACACACATCTATTTGAACTTTCGATTTTTGTTTTTTTTCGAAATGGCATTTACATTTTTATTCTTATTTTCACTTTTATTTTTGTATTCTTTATTTTTATTTTTATCATTTGGATCATAATTTAGGGATTTTTCGAGGGCAGAATTAATAACTGATATGGGATATCCTCGTTCTAATAGACGTTTTTTCAAGTCTAATGCTTGATGCAGAAAGGTTTCAGAATTATTATGTACTCTCTTTAGCCGCAAAAATTGTCCATATGGAAGGGCTCTCTTTGTATGGGAGGGGTGCGCACTGTTAAAATGAAGCAGAGTATTCACTGCAGTTGGTTTTCTATATACTTGTCTGTCAATAATACCATCCGATATACTGAGTGTGACATCTAAAAAATCCAATTTTTGGTCCCCAAAAGTATATGTAAAATACATGTTGTAGGAATTATCATTATTTAGATATGACACAAAATTTTCAAAATCCTGCACAGAACCGTCCCATACAAAGAAGCCATCATCCATGTATCTGGCATATTTTTTTATATGTTTCAGATATGGATTTTTAGGACTGTAGATAAAGTCTTCCTCAAATGCTGCCAAAAAGAGATTTGCAAAAGTACATGCGGCGGGGGTACCCATCGCGGTACCCCCGCATTGCAAGTACCACTGATCATCAAATTTAAATGCGTTATGATGCAAAATAAAGCTTAAGGCTTCTGTGATGAAGTCTACTAAGATTGGATTCTGATCGAAATTTAGCAAGACTCTCTTAATGGTCTGTACACCCTGATCCTGTGGGATGCGGGTGTACAGACTCTCAATATCCAAAGCGGCAAGAGAGAAACCTTTCTGCCATTGAAAATTATCAAGCATTTTAATTAGATCTCCCGTATCTTTTAAGAACGAGGGGATGCGGGTCAGTAGTGGTTTAAGTAGCCATTCTAGGTAGTGAGATAAGGGCTCTGTCACTGAACCTATTCCTGCCACAATAGGGCGGCCAGGGGGGGAGACACTGCTCTTGTGAATCTTTGGCAGATAATACCAATGAGGTTTTTTCGGGAAAAGAGGGAGTAATTTTTCAGCAGTTTTTTTAGAAATAGTACCTAAACTTACATATTTATGTAAAAGGCTTCTAAGTTTTTTGACAAACGATCCAGTAGGATCATTAGATAATTTCTGATATACTCTTATATCCTGAAGTTGCCGATTGGCTTCTTGCAAATAGGCTTCTTTTGTTAATAGAACAGTGGCGCCCCCCTTGTCCGCTCTGCGGATAATAATATCTTTTTGTGACTGCAGGATTTTTAGTGCCGCGGTTTCCCCCCGAGTGAGGTTCTGAGGAGGAGAGGGGTATTTTAG